>NW_028179693.1:0-2500 GCF_964030765.1 Micromesistius poutassou | reverse complement strand
TTCCTCTCCCAGTAGTCTGGGTCCTCTGTGGTGACCTGGTCCATCCAGTCCTGTTTGGGTACGGCTCTCTTACTGACGCTGTCATAGTGATAAAACTGAACCTCATCCACCATCCCTACAGACACAAACTCTGGGAAGGATGAGAGTCCAGAGGACGCAGTGTTGAAATACCTCAGAGAGTGAATCACTGTGGACAGACAGACAGACAGACAGACAGACAGACAGACAGACAGACAGACAGACAGACAGGTTACTTTACATCACTGTAGACAGCATGTGGCTCCGCCCCTCCCGCCCCCAGCAGTTGTCTCCGCCCCCCTCCCCCCCCAGCAGTTGGCTCCGCCCCCTCCCCCCCCAGCAGTTGGCTCCGCCCCCCCCCCCCCAGCAGTTGGCTCCGCCCCCTGTCTACAGGTCATTTATGGAGGATTTGTTTTAACTTTATCGACATCTCTTCAGGTTACAGAACAACGCTTCGTCTAAAACACAAACAGCTTCATTTGAATCCTCCACTCAACTAGGAACGGGTTAACCTAGTGATGGTTAGTGTATACGGGGAATGGGTTAACCTAGTGATGGTTAGTGTATACGGGGAACGGGTTAACCTAGTGATGGTTAGTGTATACAGGGAATGGGTTAACCTAGTGATGGTTAGTGTATATGGGGAACGGGTTAACCTAGTGATGGTTAGTGTATAGGGGGAATGGGTTAACCTAGTGATGGTTAGTGTATAGGGGGAATGGGTTAACCTAGTGATGGTTAGTGTATAGGGGGAATGGGTTAACCTAGTGATGGTTAGTGTCTACAGGGAATGGGTTAACCTAGTGATGGTTAGTGTCTACGGGGAATGGGTTAACCTAGTGATGGTTAGTGCTGGCTCTTGGTTCTATGAACATCCTTACTGTACCCACAGAGATATATTGTTGTTTCTCTTTCTTCTGACTAATGCACTTCCTGTAAGTCTCTCTGGACAAAAGCGTCTGATAAACGCCCTCAATGTAAATGTTAATGTTACTAACTGTTTCATTCTTATAACTGTATATTCCTTTATCCACCATTTTATTAAATACATTTTTACATTCTCAAGGATGTCTGAGGAATGATTTATAGTGAGATTAAATCTCTTCTGTTGATCAAGTGAACATTTTAATGAGACAGTTTCCTTCAGTATTATAAGATATGAATAACTTAAATGAACATTATTATACCATTATTAACGTAATGTTAATGTGCATGAATGTCCACCTAATGCGCAACACTTCACTGACCTGGAGGCAATATTTCCTCTTTCACTCGGTGGCTCGTGTTTAATTGTAATATAAATATGATGATATGAATTGATATATAATTAAAGTGAGTAGGATCGAACAGTATGAAAGTGGTTCTGATAATCCAACACATCTGTTGACTTTAAGAACAGATTCAGAACCCGATCCTCAATCTGGTTCAGTCTCAGACTAACTTTCGTTTTCTCAGTCCGGACCCAAAATAAAAACGCAGTCGAAACAAAACACAAACTGGTTTCTGAAAAATCGGTTTAAATATCGGAACAAGTGAATGATTAATCATCCTGTGGATTAATTGGTCGAATTAGAGTTTGTACACAAACGCAGTGTCAGATCAAAAGGAAAGACAGCGAAACTAAGCGCTGCTTCGGGACCACTACAGTTCTAGTCGTGGTTCTAGATCTAGTTGGGACCGAGAGAGGCGGTGTGAGGGTCCTACCTGCAGACCCCCCGGAGAGGAGCCCCAGCAGCAGCAGCAGTCCCACCGCCCTCATGCTGAGTGTGGAGGATGGTGGTCTGGTCTCCTGAACGTCTGAACCGGCGGGACTCGAGGGGAGGGAGGAGGCGACCCGCTCGACCAATGGCAATTCAGAAAGGCGGTTGCGTCATTAGTCACCAGGTGGACCACAACGGTTGAAGTGGAAATAAGTGAAGCACCCGAACGCTGCGTGTGTGTGTGTGTGTGTGTGTGTGTGTGTGTGTGTGTGTGTGTGTGTGTGTGTGTGTGTATCACACACATACACGAATGCACACACACACAAAAAAGAAATGATATCTAGTGTTTATATGAATGTAAACTCAGAGTATGTCGGCGGACTACAGGGTGACTCCATGTCTCCTGTTGTGACAGCGTCGTGGTGCTGAGGAGGTCAGCAGCACCGCAGCGCCCCCGTGTGGCCGCCCGGTGCACCGCGGGCCGCTGACCGCAACCGCCTCTGGGTGAATTATGAATATGAATCATATGATAGGAGGAAAACAACGCTGACAACGTTGATACCAGATACCAAAGAATGAAAAAGATATGAGCAAATGAAAACACGAGTCAACTATCGTTATTAACGTAATGAAACGGAACATAGTATCTCCGGTGAAGTGTTGGGGGCGTGTCCCCGTAGCGCGGCGGGGGGCGGGATCAACTCGAGGAGAGTCGACTGTTCTGGGAGCCGTTGAGTGAACCGGAAAAACTAAAGAGAAAGTAACCGAGTGACGCAGTAAAC
>NW_028179694.1:0-5179 GCF_964030765.1 Micromesistius poutassou | reverse complement strand
TGTTTTTGAGTGACATGTAAACAGCAAACAGGATCCCGATATATCTGGATAACTGTGACCTCCACCGTAGTGTTCCAACAGCCCTGAAGGTCATTGATTAGCGAGATGTATTCAACGGCTGTCTGCCAGTTTTATTAGGAGCACCGCAACTAAGACAGTCACCCGTACAATCCATAACCTTTGACTGAATTTCAGAGGGGATGTTTCAGTCCACTAATGAACGGAAAGACTTGCTTGATTATCATCAAAAATATCATCATGGCGTAAAATACATAGTCAATACAAACTGTAAACTTTGTGAATCCACTGTTCATCAAAACGTATGAAGTACAAAGGCTGGACTCAAGTTTTCCAGTGCGTGTCTCTGGTCCAGCCGGTAGCCCCATCGGCCACCTGGCCAGTGTCAAGGTAAACGCTCGCTTTAATTGTTTAAACTAACACCCCCAATCTGTACTGTAACCAGGTCAGGGGGGGAGAGTTTGCGTACAGAAGTCGGCTCAATTTTCTCGTCAAACCCGGGAAGCCGTGGAGGAGAAAAAAAGCAAGCATGAACTTGCATCAGCGGGGCGACCGAGGTAGAGAAAGGGAGCGAGGGGCAGAGAGGGAGCGAGAGGACACTTGGCTTTATTAATAGTAACATACCCATTACAGTGAACAGAGAGTAGCCTGTGTGAGCTCCCTTTTATTTCAACCACCCCTCCATATATACCCAGAGCCCCGCCGACCCCAGCACCCCACCACCGCCAGCACCACCTCCACCTCCTCCACCACCGCCACCACCACCACCTCCTCCACCTCCACCTCCGCTCCACCCGCCCCCACCGGCATCTTATGAAATATGTACATGGCAAACAGAGGTGGGGTTTGATGCGCAGACCTATTTTTTTCTCTCTCTCTCCCTGCGACGACTAACCACTACACGTCCAGTGCCATTACTTATTTATAAGGCCTGCCGTGTAAGTGCCAGAATGGCCTCGCTCACTTCCCTCCGTGCCATAAGGGCACTTTCATAACACCCTGTTTACATTTTAACCACCGAGGGAGGAGAGATAACACACACACAAAAAAAAAAGGGGGCTCGGCTCCCAATTAGTTACAGTGTCCAGAGCCCAGGCGGGGGGGGGCGTGGTGGCCGCCGCCGGCGACCGCCCCGACAACGGCCCCGACGACGGTAAATATTTGGAGTGCGCCATAGAAACGCTGGCGTTTCACGCTGGTTAGCGTCGGGGGTTATTGGAGTCGATGAGTTAAAGCGTGAGATGAAAAAAAAAAGTTTTCTTATGGGATAAATGGGGCAAATGTGTGGTTGGGTTTGAAATCCTGAAGCCGTTTATATATACAGGGAGGGGGGGGTTTCCCGAGGGGCTTATTGGTTTTTTTTTTCCTGCAGATAGCGTGCACTTTGGATCATTTCTATTTTTCCTTTGTTCTTGTTTGTCTGCTTGACACGCAAACGCCCCGGCTGGGAACATCCTTGAAAATAACCATCAATTGAGTAATGGTTGATGTCAAACAGGACGTCTAGTGAAGAGTCAAAAGCATCCTGAGTAGTCTTAATAGAGTGCACCGCCTCCGACAACGCAGGAAGGTTTCCGCTAGCTTCGAAAAATATGAAAGAAAATGATGTGCCAAAAAACGAGGGCTGTCGAAATGAACGCGTTAACGCGAGATGATAAAATTCTGGAATTAACGGCGTCAACGCATTAACGCATTCCCGCCGTGTTTTACCCACAACTCAACCCCCCGGCGCGTTCATTCCTCGTTGCGTAAACAAGCATGGCTGACGCCTCGTTCACACCACTGCTGACGGATCGGTCGACGGACGGACGGACGGGTGAGGGCGTGTCTGACGTAGGGTGGAGGAGTCTTTGTGGACGCAGCCTGCCGCCAATCAAATCTCTGTACACGTCCAGGGGCGACGCTCTCAGTCTTGCGGAGCTCTCCTTGCAGCAGGCGTTATGAAGCCGGCTTCTTCCTGCGTCTCCCTGCTTGTTGTTGTTGTTGTTGTTGTTGTTGCTAAATGGATCCCGTGGTCGCAAGGACCGTGTTGCCCCTGGACGTGTCCCACAGCAGTCGCCCAATTCTTAAACCCATTCTTAAATCCATTCTTAAACCCTTCCGCTGCCGGCCGGCTTTTTTGACTGGCTTTTTTTCCACGGCGGGTTGCGTCACAAAGACCATTTCATTGGACAGAGACCAGGTAGCGGCACACTAGTGTATTTGCATAACCGCGATCTGATTGGCCGACGGAAACTGTTGACGGCTAAAAGACGAATAAATAAAAAGGTAAAAGGGCCACGTGTTGTCGTGTGAAAGTGGAGTTGTTCTCCTGTATTTGCTAAAAAAAAAAAAAAAAGTAAAAAGCGCAATGGCTAAGTTGCCATTTAAATTGTTTCGAATTAAATTATTTTTTTTGGATTTGTCATACATAAAAAACAAATGTAATCTCCGCTTCTTGTCATTTATCTTTCTATTCTGAGAACAGTACACAGAAAATGTGGAGTTTTCAGTCATATTTAGGATTGTGATTAATCGAAATTATCGTCGTTAATCGTTTGATAGCCCTACAAAAAAACTAATTTGACCTTTGCAGTTGTGCAACCTAATGAAGTGACAAGAGAGTTTAACGTAACACTAAGATCACGTGCTGACACGGTTTTAATACCGTTTTTTTATGTCACAATAAATGTCTTCATGCCGCAGGATTTTCCAAGCGGTGGCGATACAATATCTTGAATGAAAAGATGGCCAAATAGGCTTAAAGATGATCTCACACAAAGTATGCAAGCAACAGTACTTGAGTAGTTTTTCAATCACCCTCCCTCACGGCAATGTAGGTCACATTTTCCTCTAACTCTGCCTCTGGAGTGTCTCATCACCGCGCCTGCCCCATCTCTGGTGCTACCAAACTCTGTGGCTGGCTGCCACCTCCAGGGACACGCACACACACGCACACACACACACACACGCACACACACACACACACCCAAACACACACACACACAAACAGATACACAGACAGACAGACAGACAGACAGACACTGACACCCACTCAAACATTCCGACAGAAGCCTCGCCAGGCAGACCTCAGACAAGTCACCAAATTGCACCACTGTCTGAGCCTCTGATTGCCCCGGCATCCCCAGCCACCAGCCAGCGCCACACCCAGCCGACCATCCACCCCCCCGCCCCCCCCCCCCCCCCACAAGCAGCACCGAGAGAACCAAGCGGAACCGGGGCCTAGACCTCAAGGCCGCCGCCGCCGCCGCCGACGCCGCACATCCAGCCCTCTCTTTTCCTCAGCATTCAGCCCTTTTTTTTTTTTCTCTCTCCCACGTTCCTCACATCCTAATCTCTCACTCACTGCCCGTCTCCGGCGGTCTGGGAGAGCGGGCGGGCCCTGCCGCCGCCCGCGCCCCGCCGCCCGCGCCCCGCTGCCCGCTGCCCTTGCCACGGCCATCTGCTCCGCAAAAGCCCAAGGAAAGCGTTGTGGGAACGCGGGGCCGCGGTCTGCCAGCCGGCGGGCAGGGCCCCCGCGCCGAGGGGGCCTCTCGCTCACTCGCTCGCTCACTCGCTCGCTCACTCGCCCTCGCCCGCCCGCTCGTTGGCGTCCAAAAAACCAGTGCTGCCGCGCCGCCGCAGCGAAACCCTTAACTCAGTGTCACGGGGGCCGTCGCCCGTGATTGATCTGGTCCATTTAGTCTGAGTGGCCAAGTCCGAGGGAGGCCTGGTCCGCCAGCAGCACCACCGCCCCCCCCCACCCCCCAACCTCCCCCACCACCCTCCCCCCCCCCCCCCCCCCCCCCCCTCCCTGACATCCCCGGTAGCAGAACACAAACAGCAGAGCTCCACCAGCTGGCCTGCAGGCTTCACATGCAGCGCTTGTATATCAGTCAACATGCCACCGGCCACACGCTGCTGGACGCCACTCCGGCCAGTCCGGGGTTCAGCGGCCAGAGCCAAGCGCATACGGGCTAGCTGGCCTAGCTGGCTAGCGGGCTAGCGGGCTAGCGGGCTAGCTGGCCTAGCGCGTATTGCTTCATCATGTCTTCTGATCCACACCAGGGCCGGGTGGAGCCGTCGTGTGAGAGATGGGGGTGGGGGGGGGGGGCGACGACCACCGCAGCGTTTCTTGTTCAGCGCGCTGATCTCGTCGTGCTGAATCCTGGATCCATGCGGTCGTTTTTTTTTGTTTTTTTTTCGTCCGCTCTTTAAAGGCTTCCCTGTTTGGCTTCTTCTACTTTTTTTTTTTTTTTTTTCGCCGTACTTCAGCAGATTTACCCACCATGTTTGAATTTGATTGAATAAAAATTCACAGGAAATCACCGGGGTCATTAGTAGGCTACACGTTTGTTCAGTTTCGTTTTACATCTATAATATTATTTCCTGTTCCGTATTTACATATCCCCCCTCCCCCCCCCCCCCCCCTCCTTTATTGGTTGGCCGGTGCTCTGGCTTGGCTCATTCCAAAGGAAGACATTTCATTGGTGTTTGGTTACTATGAAAACGAGCTCCCTAGACAGAGAGGTCACGGCCGCGTTCCTCCATCCAGTTTCTATTTGCGTTCTGTGTGTATTACATCACACACTTTGAATTCAAACTAGTCCGAGGCGGTGACTTCTCAATGCTTCCTTTTAACAACGCTGCTGTTAAGAGTTTTGGGATTTACCCGCCACCAAACCTTCCAAAGGTTTTCCTTTAAATTCCGACCACATCACATGCACTTTTTTTTTTTTTTCTCCTTCTCAGATGTCCGACCACTGGAAAAGGAATCGATTCTTGAGCTGCTCCATTTCACTGTACAAACACGGCAGGCTTGTATATTTAGCGTTAAAAGTCATGTAAGGTTTACCTGATTTGCTCGTATGGATGTGACGTCTGGCTGAAGGAGACGTTGATTCCAGGGATTTTTATTTGGAGCTGCCGGGGCACGGCAGCCGCGCAGACGTTTTGCTTTAACGCCGCGTCTCAGCAGACTAATGGACTCTGTGTGCAGCACCTACACCAGAGGAACCCACCAGGGGAAATTGTTGGAAAAGTTGCACAGGACATTTTGCTTTAATATTTAACAACAGTAGATCTGTTCCCCACTCTTACTTTCCACAGACCTCTCCTGGTCATTTTATTTTCTCTCTTACTCTTACAGCCACGCAATCCATCCATCCATTCTGTCATCGCT
>NW_028179695.1:0-10000 GCF_964030765.1 Micromesistius poutassou | reverse complement strand
CTCCCCGCGCCGCCCCATAGGCCGCCCAGGGGGGCGCCCACGAGGACGGGGGTTTTCCCGCTACCAATCTGCTGCACGCGACGGCCGTGTGGGTGGAGCGCGGGAACGGCGGGAGGAGCTGTCCGGTGCTGAAACAAGTGAGCGCGTGTTGAAGGCTCGAGCGGGAGGAGAGCGAGCGGAGGGCGTTCTTCTGCTGCGCGTGAGGCCGGCGTCAGACAGAGTCACGAGAGCGGGTCTGGAGACAGCGAAGAGCGGGAAGAGGGCAGAGAGCGCGTGGAGGAAGAGAAAGGCACAGTGCGCATGTGTGCGCACTTGTAGGCCGACGCGCGCGTTTTCACATATTTCACACAGAGGCGGGAAAAGCAGGTGTCGCTAATTACCACCCGTCGCGCGACAGGGTGAACGACAGGTTGTTGCCATGACAACGTGGCAAACTGTGGCGGCGAGCGCAGCGCGTGTGCGCGCGGCAAACCTCCGACACACTAGACCGGATGTTGGGCACAGCGATCATCAGACATGCTGATGCGTTCAGCAACACACACACACACACACACACGCACACACACACACACACACACACACACACACACACACACACACACACACACACACACACACACACACACACACAGGAATGATGTGATGAGCTTTACGACAGCAGGGTGTGCACTTTGGCCTTCATGACTTTGCTATTGGTTATTGTGTAATTGGTAATTGAGTATGGGGATTGGCAGTGGCGGATTTAGCAAATTGGGGGCCCAAGGCAAAGATATGCATGGGGGCCCACCTCATCCGATCTTTAAAAGAGAACGGAGGAAAAAAATGTTCTGACTGAATGGTGGATGGGCAGGTGGAGCTAATCCATGCGGAAGTAAAGGTTGGAGATGAGAAAAAAAAAAACCTTCCCCTTTAAACCCGGCATACACTTCTTTACTCCAAAATGAAGACGGAGAGCAGAGAACACAAAGTGTAGCAGTACACAAACTAATAGTCTATTAGTTAATAATCAAATCAATATCAGTATAACAGCAAGACAAGTAGTTAGGGTAAACCCCCACAAACATATAGGCCTACAAAACATCACACAGCCATATAGGCCTACAAAACATCACACAGTCATATAGGCCTACAAAACATCACACAGTCATATAGGCCTACAAAACATCACACAGTCATATAGGCCTACAAAACATCACACAGTCATATAGGCCTACTTAGCAAAACATCACACAGTCATATAGGCCAACTTAGCAAAACATCACAGTCATATACATATAATAATTTACTTTGTATGTGTGAGGTTACAATTGGCATTGCACTTGAGATTGAACATTTCAAACAAACCTATATATATATATATATATATATATAAGAAAGAGAGAGAGAGAGAGAGAGAGTTCTCCACATCACACTCTTCTGACACAGTCCTACTCATTGATGTCTTCTCACAGGTCCTCACCTAGCGGCACTTCACGGCTAGCTGCTGCTGCTGCAGCGTTCAGCGCTGTGGACGTTGTTCCTCCTGTCTCTCTCCCCGACAGTAGCCCTAAAACAGTGTGTCATCTTTGGCAGCGTTGCCAAATACTAATCGGCGTCTTTTCACCTTTTTCTTTTATTTGAGCCGCTTGGGTAACTTTATTTCCTAACCCTTTATTTTATTTTTTCCGTGTTTAGACTCGTCTTGCTTCGTCTCTGAGTTTTTTTTTTGAGGTTGGTTGGGGGGCCCCCCTACTACGGGGGCCCCAAGCGGCCGCCTACCTACGCCTCTATGGTAAGACCGCCACTGGGGGTTGGTTGAATGACCTACGCCGTCAGTTTGCTGTAGAATGAGCCATGCCGCTGTTGTGACGCGCTCACACCAGAGGCGACGGGGCGGCGTGGCTCCATGCAGAGTCAACGTACGGACGCGTTCCAGGCTCCATGCAGAGTCAACGTATGGACGCGTTCCAGGCTCCATACAGTCAACGTATGGCCGCGTTCCAGGCTCCATGCAGAGTCAACGTACGGACGCGTTCCAGGCTCCATGCAGAGTCAACATATAGACGCGTTAACGTCCAGGCGCGTTCCAGGCGCCTGGACGTTAACGCGTCTATATGTTGACTCTGCTCCGTGAACGCGGCTTTACGGTGCATTTACGGCTGATTCATCCGTTGCGGGTAAATATCTGAACGCACACTTCTTATATTGAGACCTTTGGAGAAAGTAAGAATTTGAGATGATTCCCTAACATCCCGTCCTCATGTGTGTGTGTGTCATGTGAGCAGGGCCGACCAATGGGATGGAGAGCCTCGCCCCCACAGCGGCGGCGGACAGATGTGAAATCGTGGGTCACGTGACAGCGAACTAGCGGGGCGGTTTGAAAACGTGAAAACTGAAAACCACACAGATGGCGTTAAGCATACTTTTGCATACAAAGACACAAGCTTTGAGTCTTCCTTACTACATGTCGCTTTCTCTCAAACACACGCACACACACACACACACACACACACACACACACACACACACACACATACATACATACATACATACATACATACATACATACACATACAAACACACACACACATACACACACACACACACACACACACACACACACACACACACACACACACACACACACACACACACACACACACACATACATACACACACACACACACACACACATATAGAAATACACATACATACATACACACACACACACACACACACACATACATACATACATACATACATACATACATACATACATACAAACACACACATACACACACACACACACACACATACAGGTGAATACGGTAGATGATGTTCATCAATCTTATCATCTATGGGCCACATTTTATCCTTACTTTTCACCCTGATCTTGACTGCCCTCTGGTGGTCCACTTCATTATTTTACACTCTATATTCATATTCCCTTTCAAATCAGCTTTATTAGGCTATGCGTCTTTTTTTCACGTATGTAGGTCTCATAAGAGAGGAGAGTTTGCTTGACAGAGATGATATTATCACTTCAGAGGACTGAAGCTCTCTCTCCAGCTCACCTTCAGCCTCTGACTGCTAAAGACGTCGTGGCTGGACTCTGGAAGCGACCGGAGCAGTTCTCTAGATCCACACACTCTGACATCATCTCTTGGATCATATACTGGTGAGGAGATATCATGACAGCCACAGACCACAGCACCTGGTCCAAGGAGCCATCCCAGTCCTGCACTCAAACAAAAGCCTTTATGGCAGCGGTCTTCAGCGACCAAGGACCCCGTAGCTGATAGAGTGACTGAGCTGGGACCCCCCACTACATGTATGGTATAAAACGGTGTTAAATATTAAACTTGTCCTACAATAACATGTAGGACAACCTATAGTGTTGCGTATAAACATACCTTGTTATTGTGCATACAATAATAAGGCTTAGTAACAAAGCTCCATCCATTGTGGCTCACAAAATACCTGACTCGCAATTACTTTGATAAGAGGTCCTGACTCAATCGCTGCTATGAAGTGTCAGATACTGATCTTACCGCAATGACTCATGGGGGTAGCCTTTCATCAATGTTGCATAAATGTAATATGTTGTCACTATGTATATATATATAATATATATGTCACTGAAAATACACATTAACATGAATAATAACATGAATCCACATTAACATAACTGTTATTGAATGCATATTTGAAAAAGTATATGTTGGATTCATGTTAATGTGTATTAAAAAAAATCGACGAATAATTTGGCGACCCCACTGCAGTACCTCTGCGACCCCACTTGGGGTCGCGACCCCAAGGTTGAAGACCGCTGCTTTATGGTGAACTGACGTTGAGGACATTGAGGACATGATGTGGTGATGTGGACACAATGTAGAGAAGAATTATCAGACAACAAGGCCTCTCCTACGATACTAGACCATGTCCTGATTCCTTTCAGGTTGACAATGTTTCTATAGATTCATGATCTGTACTTTTTGTTTGTATGAATTCTAAAATACTCAAACAACTCTAATGTTTCTTCCTAGGATTCTACAATAATGTCAGCGCTACTGGGAGAAGCCCAGCAACAACAATGGGAGGCATTGGTTTATTTCCACAAGGCGGCCCTCACTAGCAGCTAATTGTGGATTTCATGATTTGTTTGAATGAATCAGTTTGCGTCAGTCAGTTCGCCAAGAAGAGTCGTTCGGATCATTCGTTTGTTTGTTCGTTCGCGTTTCCGGTAGCGGTGAATCATGGTTCTCAGTCACTGAGTCGGTCAGACTCGGCTCCTCCCTCGTTCTCATTCTCAAACGAATCACGATCGTGCGATGGTGCAAACGGTCAACAATCAGCACAACATTAACTAAGTTCCTTTTAGCTGAGGAGTGCTTCATGTTCAGAATCGGGATGTTGTTGCCCGGCTGACTCTCGTGACGTCTCAGTCCTCGAGTCTTCACCGCTAAACAGTCAGTGAACGAACGGCGACTCAGCGAGTCAGCGACTAGTGGGCAGAGCTGGGAGTTGAGTCTCGGCGAACGAACGAGACGAACTGAAACGGGGAATCAGGTCGGTTCGTTCATGTTAAAGATCAGTTTGTTCGAACTGATTTGTTGGTGAACGAGCCACCACTACTAGCAGGCAGCACAATGCATACGGCGGCAGATGGCCTAACGGGGTACATGCTCAGAACACAGCAGATAGGTCTGCAAATACTATTCCTCACTGCTACTTACATATATCCAGTCATATTGCAGGAATATATGCTGTGGTTCTTATTTTGATATTTAATAGGGAGGCTCTGATACCAACCAATCAACCAAATAGTTCAACATGCTAGTTACATGAGAGGGGAGTTGAAAATGTATATTTCAAGATTTTGTATTATTCTGCGATACTTTGATAAAAGCCAGCCTTTTTAATATATAAACAATTTAAAAGTAGAATTAGAGGTGAATGTTGAAGAAAAATGTGCTGATCTCTCCACCTGGACCGAGCCGTCCTCGATACTTGTGGCTCTGAGGGCCTCGTGCCGTTTCAATAATCTTTGGAATTGGTTCAGTATTGAGCCGCGTCCGTAAGCTGCGGTACACAGCTGATCCTCTGGGCCCTCTCGACGTACTGTGTGTAACAGTGTGCTCGTCTATGCCACTGACAGATTATGGAAAGGACCTCTGACGATAAACACAACTTGTTTCTCTAGCTTTCGATTGATCCGTTCAGTTTCACTCAGAAGCCCGGCGGTTGTGGGACATTTCCCTATCGTCGTTTCAATCTCAGTCCTTCCGCTGAGTCTCTTAGGTAACACGGAGCTACACCTTCTGCAGTCCGACTCAACAAGCCCTCCTCTCTGCAGCTTCCCACCGCTGTCGTCCTGCCACACCTCCACTCCCGTAGGCCCTCCTCTCACAGGTCGACTCCCAGCTGGAACCCAGAAGGTTCTGGCTCCTCCTTGAAATGAAGAGCCAACCATCCCTGCTTACATCGGTTCTGCTCTAACCTGGTGGAACGCGGGCTGGTTCTTTAGACAGCACCAAGGTTTCAAGTATGCCGAACGGGGAAATGGTTCAAGAACCAGAGCTAATTCCGACGCACATTGACGCAGTCTGAATGCCCCCAAAAGATGACATCGCAGCATTCTGCACCACGTTCACACAGTGTTGTGTGCAGCTGTCCCTTAGACCTGACATGATCCTTAAACAGGGTCCAGGTTGAGATAGCCACATATCTCTGAAAGGAGCTCTCCTGTGTGAGGTGAGAGGTATGCCCCCGCTATACAGTGCCTCCATCTGGCTGAGACACTCAATGTCCCTCTGGATATGGGAAGTACTCACCACACTGTTGTACATCTAGTCTACTTACTATGGTACTATCAGTGGAAGTTAATATAAAATAAAGGATTTCAAGCATGTACAATTGCTTACACTTTTAGGAGGTGTGATAGTGTAAAAGGTGCTCTAATCCCGGACTGTATAAAGCATATCGCAGACTTCACGTGATCCTGTAACGTCACATTACTGGGCGGGGCCTCCTGGGTTCATGAACACTATTGGTTTCCTGAGGAGCCAATCACCACACAGGGACATGTCATCACAAGTTGCTTCCGTCTCATCTACTTGTCTCCTCTCTTGTTTTGTCTGTCTGTCTCGCTATCTTGGCGGTCTGTCTGTCTATTTATCTTTTTTATATTTGTGCTTCATTGGTTGTCCAGCAGATGGCAGCAGAGCAACACTGTAGGAACGGTTTATTTTATCAAACCACAGCGCCACCTTTATAGTAAAAGAAAAAGTTACATCGCAACTTTGCCCTTTGACAAAGAAACAACACGGTATCCAAAGGAATTTAAATATTCACGTTCTGTCCGACGAGAACATAGTATGCATAGGCACTATTAGTTTTTGCAGTAATATCTATAATAATGAATTGTGAATTGTAGAGGTTTGTCCATGGCTAAGAATTGAAGGGTTGGGGGCCATCACATATATGCTAATAATTGTACATTTACTTTGCACTTTTCCCCCTCAGATTGAATTAAATTAAGCAGACACGCTCCGCATCACAGCCGCATGGAATAAGCTCCGTAGAAAGTGCTGTATGTGAAACTGCAGAACCGTTATGTTAATTCACACACACACACACACACACACACACACACACACACACACACACACACACACACACACACACACACACACACACACACACACACCTCCTAGAAAGCTTGCCTTCAAGAGAGGAATTTAAAACAAGTGAGATTCTATTTTCTCTCTAATCCGTTTCCATGTCCTGCAGCGATTCTCTGTTCACACAGAATGTGTTTATAGCTCGCTGCTGCGTCCACCCAGGACCTCACGCGCTGTTGACCACAGGGACGGCCTCACGGAGGCTCCCTGCGCCGCTGGAGCCTCCACGTTTGGCCGTGAGACACGCGGGCAGCGTACTGGACCCCTTACAATCGGGCCTTGAAATATTTCCAGAAAAGGCAAAAAAATAATAATGACACAGCAACTTTTAATTGACGTGGGGTCGGAATAGCTCAGGGGGTAGAGCAGGTTGACTCGTAATCAGAAGGTTGCCGGTTCGATCCCCGGGTCCTGCTAGTGTGGAGGTGTCCTTGAGCGAGACTGCTCCTGACGAGCTGGCTATCGCCCCGCGTGGTCGACTCCGCCGTCGCTGTGTGAGTGTTGTTAATTAAATGATTGCGTTGTTTAAGGGCGACTCTAGCACTTCGTTGCTGTTGCTTTAATTGTTGTGAATATGACAAATAAACCATCTTGAGAAACACCCGAAAAATGATGCATAAAAATGTAGGATCTTTTTAGGAACGCGCCGGTCCAGGGAACAGAAGAGGTTTGAACCCCTGGTCTGGTCTACGGGCCGGTGTTCCCCTCCCTGAAGGTTGTGGGTTTGAACCCCTGGTCTGGTCTAGGGGCCGCGTGTTCCCCTCCCTGAAGGTTGTGGGTTTGAACCCCTGGTCTGGTCTACGGGCCCGGTGTTCCCCTCCCTGAAGGTTGTGGGTTTGAACCCCTGGTCTGGTCTAGGGGCCGCGTGTTCCCCTCCCTGAAGGTTTGAATGAACCCCAATGTCCCCAGTCTACCTACTGGCCCATTGCCTGGTCCCTACCAGACCCCCTAGACCACCACCCACCACCCCTATCAGACCACCCTACACCACCCACCACCCCTATCAGACCACCCTACACCACCCACCACCCCTACCAGACCCCCTAGACCACCACCCCTACCAGACCCCCTAGACCACCACCCACCACCCCTATCAGACCACCACCCCCCACCACCCCTATCAGACCACCCTACACCCCCCACCACCCCTATCAGACCACCCTACACCACCCACCACCCCTATCAGACCACCCCCCACCACCCACCACCCCTATCAGACCCCCCCAGACCCCCCACCATGTCAGCCCTTGAGACCCCCAGCCTAGTCCCGGGCTCTAGCTGTCAGCCCCGATACGAGGGGGTGACAACAACGCTTCAATACCCCAACACAGACACTTTCAATAATGCAGTTTGGGCACTGAGGCGTGCCGTTATGTGTTATGATTTGTCTAATACGTGATTGACAGTAAAAGCGGCCTTCCCGAACCAATCAGGGAGGAGATGCCCTGATGAGTCAGAGCTGGGATGGCTGATACCCAGACTGGCTCTCAGGGCAGTCGACCGGAACAGAGATCCTCAGAGCGCGTCTCACACACGACCGGCTGACAGATTACACTCAAATGACAGCTCTTAAATCTCACCTACAGCTCCTCTGATAAAAAAACGTCTGTATCTGAATTCAGAGACCTCTGAAGAATAAGTCCCGCCTCCGAGGCTCTGGTTCCCTCGGTCACGTCTACGGGGAACAACACAGGTTTATGAACGATCGTACAACAAACTCTGTAGGCGGCGGAGAAGTAAAAGCTGCGTCACGTTTTGAACGGCACACTTTCTCCGTCTGGTTTCCGCTGGTTTTGGTGTCTGTGCCGTTAACGTCGTGGTGAGACCGTCACGTCCCGGGGGTCTGAAGGCCCTCAGGGACCACCCACAGTCTGGTCCCCCAAGCAGCCAGGCTCCTGGAACCCCCCCAAACCCCCCCCCCCCCCCCAAAACCCACCCCCCACCCCCCCCAAACCAACCCCACCCACACCCCAAACCAACCACACCCCCCCAAACCAACCACACCCCCCCAAACCAACCCCACCCACACCCCAAACCAACCCCACCCACACCCCAAACCAACCCCACCCACACCCCAAACCAACCCCACCCCCCCCAAACCAACCCCACCCACACCCCAAACCAACCCCACCCCCCCCAAACCAACCCCACCCACACCCCAAACCAACCCCACCCACACCCCAAACCAACCACACCCCCCCCCCCAAACCAACCCCACCCACACCCCAAACCAACCCCACCCCCCCAAACCAACCCCACCCACACCCCAAACCAACCCCACCCCCCCCCCAAACCAACCCCACCCACACCCCAAACCAACCACACCCCCCCCCCCCAAACCAACCCCACCCACACCCCAAACCAACCCCACCCCCCCAAACCAACCCCACCCACACCCCAAACCAACCCCACCCCCCCCCCAACCAACCCCACCCACACCCCAAACCAACCCCACCCACACCCACACTCCAAACCAACCCCACCCACACCCCAAACCAACCCCACCCCCCCAAACCAACCCCACCCACACCCCAAACCAACCCCACCCCCCCAAACCAACCCCACCCACACCCCAGACCAACCCCACCCCCCCCAAACCAACCCCACCCACACCCCAAACCAACCCCACCCCCCCAAACCAACCCCACCCACACCCCAAACCAACCCCCCCCCCCCCAAACCAACCCCACCCACACCACAAACCAACCCCACCCCCCCCAAACCAACCCCACCCCCACTACAACACCTGGAGGAACCCACCCCCCAGAGCAACACACACTAGAACTCACTAGAACAGAACACACTAGAACCCACTAGAACTCACTAGAACACACTAGAACACACTAGAACACACTAGAACACACTCACTAGAACACACTAGAACACACTAGAACCCACTAGAACTCACTAGAACACACTCACTAGAACACACTAGAACACACTAGAACCCACTAGAACTCACTAGAACACACTAGAACCCACTAGAACTCACTAGAACACACTAGAACTCACTAGAACTCACTAGAACTCACTAGAACACACTAGAACTCACTAGAACTCACTAGAACTCACTAGAACCCACTAGAACACACTAGAACACACTAGAACTCACTAGAACACTAGAACTCAGTAGAACTCACTAGAACACACTGTCATTTCATTTGTTTTTGTAATTTTCAACATTTTTGCACTAGACTCAACCGTGGCCGGTACCACTAACTGATACTTATTTTATTGTATTTTATTTGTACTTTTCTCTTTACTTTATCTTGTATTGTTGCTGCTATGAGGCTGTTGAGGAACAGCCATTTAACTCTAAACACTTGTGTACAACAAGA
>NW_028179696.1:0-10617 GCF_964030765.1 Micromesistius poutassou | reverse complement strand
TGAAAGTGTGTAATAATACGTCTTTGCATTTCTGAGCACAGGAGTGTAACCTGGGAGTATATTTAACCAATAGCATAGTACTCAATATTACAACCAGGAGTATAACAAGGTAGTATAACCAATGGTTAGTACTATAGTAGATATGTACTCAAACCAGGGGTATAATGAGGTAGTATTCATAATCGTTGAAAAATGCTGATTCTGCAGGGATAAAAAACGAACGCCCCCTGCAGTGTGCATCGCCATGGCTACCAGGACCCCCCACCCCCCCCCCCCACCCACACACCTGATAACAGGGTGAACTAAAGAAATGTTGATGAGGTGTTAAAAATATCGGTGTTTAAGTGATCAATCATAATGAAAAGTTAACAAATTAGGAGGAGTTTGAAATAAGGAGTTTCAGTTAAAAAACGAAACTGAGTCACCTTGAGGCTTGATTGAACACCATGGTATTGTTAGAAAGAGAAGGTTACACAGGCAAACACACAACAACGAAAAATAAACAAACTGATGACATATTTTGAGGACATGCCTTTCAGTGTTCTCCCATCTGCATCCACTTCATACAAATAGTGTGCACGAATGTCCATTCAACTGTGTACACCTACTGCTGGACTTTATGAGAACGAAAAGCCTTGATGTAAAATGATTTGTACAAAAGAAGTGACAGACAAAGTAGCAGAGTTTATTAGTATGACCTAGCGGTCGGGTAGCTTGGGGATTGTACATTTAATGGGAAACGTCATAAGTTATCGTACATAATACGATGTTGACATCTCCGATGTGTCAGAGAAATTATTGAGCTGTGACTGGTTCTGTGCGTGACATTCCATGAAAATGTCACCTGAAATAGTATAGAAGTATGACTGATATAAAACCCATGCTCTTGTGGTTATCCTGCCCTTGCCTGTGATTAGCGCCAGCTAGCTTATGTCTTTTCAAATCTCAGGGACGCACTGAGCTCTGTCCTGCTGTCTGATTGGGAGCCCTGGGATTTCCGTCACTTTTGGGGGTCAGAATGGTGTAGCCTACTGGCTAAGGAGGTCGACATACACCCTTTGGCCAATCAGATGCCTCAAAAATATATATTTTTATTTTTATTTTATCAGATCACTCAATATCATTATTTTTTGTTCAATAAAACCGCTCCCAATTTCTTTTTATTGTTTAAGCCAATCAGATCGCTCCAGCTTAAAATAGAGTGAACAGACGCAGTCAGTGGAGTGATAGTGCTAGGAAAGTGAGAGTGAGAGCGTGTCCTCCGCTGCCGGTGGCGGGCTCCGGAGGGAGGAGAGGGGCTGAGGCAGGGGAGCCGGTACTTTAGGACCACTCAGCCGCCCCTCTCTCCAGCCTGAGAGCGGTCATCGTGTGTGGAGCCATGGACGGCCGGCAGCAGAGTGGCGGGCTGTAGCTCCGAGGGCCGTGATGTAATAATGCGTCAGGACATTCACCGTCCCCCTGCTCATCAACATCCGGCGGTTATCCTTGTGTCTCACAAGCCTTTCGTTGCTCGGACCATCCAGTGTGTGCGTGTGTGTGTGTGTGTATGTGTGTGTGTGTACATACAGATCATCGGAGTGAACAACATTGTATTTTCTGTGGATGTTGACATAATAGCAAACAGAATTCAAATCATGTTCAAAACCATCCGTCCGTCCACCCATCCATCCATCCATCTCATGGTACCTCAGTGTCTGTCTGCTAGTCTGCTCTCTGTCTCTCAGGGTGCATTGTGTACCGTGCTGTGTGTACTGTGTGTATATTGTGTAGTCGGTAGTGCGTAGTGCAGACCTATTATTCTCAGGGGCTACAGCCGGCTCATTTTGATCCTACCCACAAGTTATTTACTGCAACGTAAACATTAAGGATCAAGTCTCTCTAAAGAAAAGTTACATTTCCTCCAGTAGGAACTGCTTTATCCACTTAGCCCCGTCCCTACGACCGTCACATGACCCTGATCGTGGTACAACGTTTTGAGAGCTAAAAGGTCATGACTTGCACTTCAAAACTAGCTAGTTTAGCATCTTATCCTAGCTATCTTTGTTGTATACGGGGAATGGGTCAACCTAGTTGTAGGGTTTTCCAATAAAGCCCTTCTAATTTGCTAAGTGAGAGTCTATGGCTGACGCGTGTTCCTTAATCCAAAAAGTGTCTTCCAAAGTTGTTGGTCTTTTGAAGATTTATTTTTCCAAGACATTGACAAACATACAGTATATAAATCCATAAGTGTAGCCTATCTGACACTTAGTAAAATGCACTAACACAAACGTTCTGAATACTCCTGACACTTTTGACACGGTCAGAAAACTGTGAGACTCCAGACCTCTCGTGCCATCCAAATCATAATAATGCCCCAAGCTACGGTAAGGCAATTAGCCCAAAAAGCCCTTAAAGCTACAGGCACCAATTTCAGCATTCCTGATGCAAAACATCAACAGTAAAATAATCTATCACAAATAATTTTGTAAATCCAAATATTAACTTGTGACCTTAAATCTTAATTATAAAACACATGCAATAGGCTATATGGCACCTACACTAGTGATTGTTAGTGCTTGGCACCTGGTTCTATGAACATCCTTACTGTACCGACAGAGATAGATTGTTTCTCTTTCTTCTTACAAATGTTATTATTGTAAATTGCTTTGGATAAAAGTGTCTGCTAAATGCCCAAAATCGAAATGTAAATGTAAAAAATTAATTATTACCAGGGTAAAATGTCAATGTTCACAGTGAAAAGGCCAAAGGTAGACATTGAAAATCGGCGAAGAGTGGACTGTGAAATATCTATTTAGTAAGTAACAATAGAATCACAGTAAGCACAGTAACAATAGAATCCAATCTGAGAAGGCACTGCCCCATGCATCACTCCAGCCTCCATGGCACATATCCGATGGGGGATGCAGCTAGAATGTCCTGGTAAGGTTCAGAACAAGACAGGAGGACAATGCCTCACTCCGTGTTGCATGGGAAACAATCAAGACAAGACGGCTTACCCTTGAAGATGTAGTGACCGATAGGGTGAACAATGTCAACGTCCGACACACGGATGCATCCAAAGAGTTAAAGCAGAGACGACGTCATGCCTGTCGCTGAGTCAACAGCCCGCAGCCATGGAGCAGAGTTGGGCATTTCTGTACGATTCTTTGATGGAGAGGGTTTGGAAATGTGCTTGGACATCTGTTGAATCTAATTAACAGGATCTCTTGTGGCAGGATGTATTTATAAATCAGGCCAATTTTAATAACATCATCACCAGAGTTATGGCTGAGGCCATTTATTTTGATTGTTAATTTGAATTATATGAATGTTATGAATAATAAGACTACTTGAGGGCAGATTTGAACAGGTTCACTGTTAAAAGGTTCAATGTCTTACAATCTCAAACATTAATTAAATCACTTTTTGAATTTATATTTCGAAGGGAAGACATTTATTGAAGGAATATAATACATGTTTAATCACACAATAGTGTGAAGAACTGTAGGAACTAACTGCCCTATGTTAAATGTTAGATAAACAAATTATGAAGAAACACTCTATGCACAGAATTAAAGTTGTTTGGTTTTTTGTCACATGTAAGTGCTTTAATTACTCCTTGTTTCCGGAAGGTAGTTGCATAGCGCAGTGTGTAGTCTGGAGTGTGTATAGTGTGGTGCATTGTGTATGTGGAGTGCAGCAGAAGCGATGTATCCTAGTGAGATAGGACCTACCTCTGTTCAGTGGTCCACAGAACTGACAGATGCTGCTGGTATGCTTTGCTGAATACAAGTCGACCTCCTTTGACTTTACGTGTGTGAGTGTGTGCGTGTGTGTGTGTGTGTGTGTGTGTACTTGAGTGCGCCTTCTTGTTTGTAAGTATGTGAGTGTGTGTGTGTGTGTGTGTGTGTGTGTGTGTGTGTGTGTGTGTGTGTGTGTGTGTGTGTGTGCACACGTGCGTGCGCTTCTTGTTTGTATGTGTGTGTGTGTGTGTGTGTGTAAGTAGATGCACCTGCTTGTTTTTAAGTATGTGTGTCAGTGTGTGTACGTCTTTCTTGTTTGTAAGTATGTGTATGCGTGTGTGTGTGTGTGTGTGTCTGTCTGTATGAGAGCGTATGTGCATACACATACAAACCACACACATACACACACACATTGTTTATGTTGAGTACACACTCAAGCATTCTGCATAAAGAGGGAGGAGGCAGTCTGTAAGACGGCAACACAGTGGGAACATTGTCAGTACATTCCTGACATATGGCCCAACTCATTTGTGTAATTAGCAGGAACTGAGGTAACACTAATGAGTGAAAGCTGCTGCTTGGAAGAGCTAAGACCAAGAATCCCAGATGCATGATGGGTAGATCCGCCTAGCAGTTGCAGAGTCCACTGGGTGGGCTGGTGAGCTGGTGAGCTGATCTAGCTCTTAAATATCTGGCTGGCCGGATATTTAACATCACTATAGGGTTGATTGTTGTGAAGTCTTGCGCCTGGCGGTATAATAGGAGCCCTTTGAGCGTGACTCTCTAAACCAGAATCATCCCTAGGCTGTTTACGATGAGCGCACCAACACCTGATGAGTTACAGTCCTCCACTGGGAAAGTGGAGGACAAAACTACAATACTCAATACTCATCCCTATATAGTATTCCCTACTTATTTCCCTTTTGGGATTAGTGTCTCCTACACAAAACATAAATGAATGGAGGTAAAAGAAATGAATCCTCAAAAACTAAAACAAACCCAACTCAACATAGTCTCAGCTCACAGCGACTCCCACCCCGTGTTACCTCCCCAGTGTCTCCCACAGACTCGTCAAACTTGATGAACTTCCTCCTCTGGATCCTCTGTGTCCCAGACTCCGGCTCCCAGTTGCAGATGCTCCCCCCATGGCTCCACGTCTCCGGTGGCGTGCGGCGGCTCCAGGAAGTAGGCGGCCCCCTGCCGGCCTCAGAGAAGACACGTCGGCGAGGTGCGTGGTGGGTGATGGCATCTGCTGCGTCTTTCATCTACACCCTCCCACCCCCCCCCCCCCCCACACACACTCTCCCATACACACACACACACACACACACACACACATAGGCAAACGCACACATACGTAAATACACACATACATACACACACACGCACACACTCACACACACGCAAAACACTCACTCACAAACCCACCAACACACACACACACACACACACACACATACATACACACACACACACACACACACACACACACACACACACGCACACACACTCACACACACACACACACACACACACACACACTCACACACACACAACCTCCCCTGCTATGCACTGGGGAAAACGATGAGGACCTCCCGGTTCCTTCTAGAACAGAGTGGGAAGCCTTTGTTGTCAGAGTATGTGATCCATGGAGGTTAGGAACGCTACACCTTAACCGGGCGTGGGAGACACAGGAAGGAGAGATAACACCCCAAAATCGACCCTCAATCGACCCCAAACAGACACAATAGGATGCACAACAGGGACGCCCCCAGGGGGCGTGAGGGGGGCAAAGGATTATGGAAGGTATTGTTAAGGAAATATGATTATTATTACAACGAACCACTGAGAGGCCTCCAAAATTAAATCTTGAATAGGCCGGAAAAAGTGATGTAATTTTTGGAAAGTGTTGCTTTTTTACCTCCAGGTACTTGTTAAACACACACACACACACACACACACACACACACACACTAACACACGCACTAACACACACACACACACACACAGGCTATAAAACAGCATTTGTGATTATTTTTGCTCTTTATCTTGACACAAATACACACACAAACAAACACAAACAAACAATAAAATAACAACAATAAAAAAAGCAGATGAAACAGAAAAATCCCGTCAGAAAAATTAATTGTTTTAAGGCCCAGTATGAAGCTCTCTGGTAAGCACAAAGTGTGTCCTGGTTACTTCTGGACAGAATACCCATTTCCACGGTGACATTAAAGCAGTAAGCAGAGAGAATGGAAACAGTAGATACTTTTTCAACCATTTTACTTTCCACATTTGGGAGCAGATATGCTGTAAAATGTGGCCGACCGGTTTGCTGTTAAAAAGATAATTGAATTTCTTTGCCACGGTGGCTTTTGTAGACACAATAGGCCCGGTGAGAAAAATAAGTTGGATATTAGTTTATGACTTTGTTACTTCCAAAAGCTTTTCTTTTATGTACTGTCAGGCAGGACATAAATAGCTTTCTTAACTTTTCCCAAAATGTAAAATCATCTGAGGTATAGACGATGTATTTTACTCATTGTATTAGTGAGTGAAAGAAACTCAATAATCAATGGAGACAGAGAAACGCAAGCTGAGGCTACTCCTGTATAGACAGGATTTAAGATCACTCACTAATCTTGTCCATATTGAATCCCCGCAGGAATAGCTTCCAGACTACCTGCAAAAAATATTGATCCGTGGGTGAACTCTGATGACCGCTTCTGATGTTTGTTTCAACTCAGTCTTCTCTTAGACCCAGGGGTTCTGAGAGGAACCACTCCTGCTCCGATAATAAGGCAAGAAAAGAAACGGAAGCAGTTAGGGAGGGATGTGGATTAGCATTAGCATTAGCATCATGATAGTTTGTTTTGGGAGCTAGTTTGTCATTTAGACGTTAAACAAACACTGAAGACACTTACCCATACTACCCGTACTACAATACGGGTACATTAATTAACCATTTGTTAATGCATTAAAAGCATTAACGAATAGTTTATTCACATTTAATTAACATGGCTGACCCCTCATAGTCGTCTTGTCGACTCATTCGTCACCAGGCTGAATAGGGTTGGAGTTATTTGAGTAAATAAATCTTAGGTTATGATAAGCGCGTGCTTCTTATTGTTAATGTAGTCTCCCCAAGCTTCATTGTTGAAAAGTAAAGAAGGTTTGTTCGCCGAAGCTTGAGGCCTGGCTCGGGTAGGTGGAGTTCCCCTGCGTTCGTAGGAAGGTTTTTACGATAATGACGATAATAACATCCCAACAGTAAAACCAAAAGTGAAAAGGAAAAGCGGTTGTGAAAGTCGTTCTTTTAAGCTCCAAAAATATACAGAGATTTAACAGATATTCCCGCTCCGAATCACAGCGATCTGAAGCGGGGAAGTTGAGCATTGATCGACGGTAGGAGTTCTGTGTGTCTAGCCAACACAATCTCACTCCAAGAATGTCAAATTCCGACTAGTGGCAAGCAGTGATGGACTGGGATCAAAAACAGCCCTGGCACTTGCACATTATAACAGGCCCCATGGGTGGAATTGTGAGGGGGGGGGGGGGGGGGGGCTGGCTTATGTGAAAATGGCGGACATACTTTATAATAACATGGTTGCTATGACGGTTGCTATGGACGCTGAAACCAGCAGCTTGCGTGCCGTTTAAATCATGGCTATAAATGTTTATCTTTGCTGATTATGTTATTTTATGTAACCGTGTATTGATGTTCTCTTATTAACGTGAAACCAGGAAGTTTTGACAAGTTTTCAGTGAGACTGTTGATTCTCGACCACCCATCTTGAATTTAATAAACCATTTTCGTTGCTTTGAGGAGGTCTGGTGGTCTCCGTATATAATAAATAAATAAATACATATATATATAAATATGTATATATATATGGCACACAGAAAGTGCATTCAATTCACTACAATGTAATGCCATCCCGATGTGGGAGCTCGCATGCCATTTAAATCATGGCTATAAAACCATTGTCTTTGCTTGTTATGTTATTTTATGTAACCGCGTAGGCCTAATGATGTTCTCTTGTTTAACAACTTAAAAAAAATGTTAATACATTTTTCGAGCAGGTATGGCGTCTTCTTTCTTGGGATTTAATAGAGCGTGTTAATATACCATTTTTGTTGCTTCGAGGAGGTCTGGTGGTCTCCGTATATAATAAATAAATACATATATAAATATGTATGTCAATGGCAATGGTCAGATACATAGTCTACTTAAAATATTATGACTAAATAATTGTATATTTGTTTATATATATATATATATTTTTTTTTAAAATATATTTAATTAATTCAATATTAAACCAATGTATTTCAATCTGGAGATTATTTTCGACAGAATATGAGGCAGACTGCGTAGGATTCTATGGCGCTATGGTGGTTGCCATCGACTACACGACCTGGCCATTATTTAATTTTCTGTAACATCCACGCACATATCCTGCATTTAATACATGTACACGTTATATGCACAACAAACTGAACAAACCCCCAAACATATTGATTCTAGGTTCTTGTGATAGGAGCGGGACGCTGTGATGAAGAACAGTAATGTACACAATGTATGCACCGTTCACGTTGCAAACGACTTCATGAGTTCAAACATAAACATTCATTGTAACATAACATTCATTCATAGCTCTGATCCAAACCATGTTAACGACGTTAAGTGCGGCAACTGAGCTGCCATCAATTGTGTTGTTTTTGTCGTAATCTAGGGTCCGCTGACTAGGAAATAGACAACAGATATTCTAAGGTGTCCTTTAATATTGACCTTGGAATATCTTTCTATTTTTCGCAGTTTAGACTTATAATTAATAAGTTACTTTTGTATTGAACTTGACTTTCTGACCTTTTTTTTTTTAAATCCCTGTCTGGTGGCTAGTCACGTCACCCTGAGAGATGGACAGATTTTGTAGTGACACAGCCTATAACCTATTCGTGAAAGCAAAACATCAAGCTCATTGATTTAACAAGGCATGTTATTTGAATATATATATATATACATATTTATATATGTATGTATTTATTTATTTATTATATACAGAGACCACCAGACCTCCTCGAAGCAACGAAAATGGTTTATTAAATTCAAGATGGGTGGGCGAGAATCAACACAGTCTCACTGAAAACTCGTCAAAACTTCCTGGTTTCACGTTAATAAGAGAACATCATTACATGGTTACATAAAATATGATAATCAGCAAAGACAAACATTTATAGCCATGAATTAAACGGCACGCAAGCTGCTGGTTTCAGCATCCATAGCAACCGTCATAGCAACCATGTTATTATAAAGTATGTCCGCCATTTTCACATAAAAAAATCCTAATAACTATCCAATAGGAAACATGCTCACAACGTCTATTAGAGCCGTAGTCGGGTTAATACAGGAGTGAATGGAGCACCCGCTCTGAACATCAAACATGGGATGGCACATGGGATGGCATGGGGATGGCATTACATTGTAGTGAATTGAATCCCTTCTCCGTCTACAGACGACGCGGAAGGGTACCTTTCCCGTCAGTGTGAAAAAGTTTGCCACTAGTCGGAATTTGACGTTCTCGGAGTGAGACTGTTGCGGGGTATGGCTGCCGAGGACTCGGTCGGGCAGCAGCACACTCGCTCCTCGCTCATTCCTCTCTATTAAACCTCAGCAGTCGTCCTGAGGAGACACTGAGTACCAGCCTAATAGCCCTAGTAATCAAGTGTCCGTGTGGTACTGTTTCAGCCACATTAGAGAAATGGACACCCTGCTGTGAAGGACAAAACAAAAAGTATTATGGTCGGAAAGTTCCAAGAGAATATCAGGTCATCGCATGTGTTGTTCATGTTCAACAAAGCGAAACCGCCCGAGTGAGACTCGGTCTGAAAGACAGAACCGCAACGCCACAAAAGAGTAGGTCCTGAAATGGCAGAACATTAAAAGTAATTCAAACAAATTGAACTGAGGCTGAACTGTGATTGGTTGAGAGTCACAGTGGGCACAGGGGGGCTAATCAGAAACCACAGGAGGAAAATGGCAGGCGTTATTTCCTACTGTTCCTACTGTTTCTGACGAGGCTGTTAATGTAGGCTAGATGGTCAGGAGTCTGGGCACCTCTAACAGCACCACAGGGACCAGTAGGGGAATTATAACGGCCATTTTAGGTTCTGAGGTAATATCTTTCTTTTTTTAATCTTTCCATCTTTATCCATCACGTAATTACAGGTTCACGTTACGACCATTCGTTTTGGGGGTTTCATGTCCTGTATTTTACTCCATAAAAAACATTTTCAAAAAAAGGGCACCAGAAAACTACAAAGAATATAAAACTGATTTAATTAATGTACAAACAGGTAGATTTAGACACATAACTAGTATATATGTATTTTTGTACAAAGGAATACAAATGTAAACAACAGATTTTATCTTGAGCCTGCAACAAAAATACTCTGAGGAATAGAGATAGAAACAGAGAGATATCACCTTCACAGCCAGAAGCACACTCATGGAGTCTGCTCTGAAGTCTTTATCTTACACCATTGGAATTCCAAGGCAGCCTCTCTCTCTCCCTCCCTCTCTCTCACCCTCTCTCTGTCTCTCTCTCTGTGTCTCTCCCCACCCCCCCCCCTCTCTCTCTCTCTCTCTCTCTCTCTCTCTCTCTCTCTCTCTCTCTCTCTCTCTCTCTCTCTCTCTCTCTCTCTCTCTCTCTCTCTCTCTCTCTCTCTCTCTGCACAGCTATCAGCTCTCCCTATGTGCATTGGTCAAGTCTTGTTGTTGTTTGGCAAGTCCAAACAATTAGGATCTCCAGTGTGATGATGCCCTATCTGCAGCCTTTATCAGCTCTGCACCCAGGGGAGTGGAGAAGGTATGGGGAGATAGACCCACTTGCTT
>NW_028179697.1:7500-8506 GCF_964030765.1 Micromesistius poutassou | reverse complement strand
AACGACACCCCAGCTAATTATGCACCTCCTAATGCATACACAGATCCTCTTGCCATCGCACACGCAGACTCACGCCCTGGGTAAGTGCACCTATATATAATATTTTGACTAATATATATATATATAAAACGGGTGGCTTGAATCAAGCGATCTGATGGTTCCTAACTGTTGTATAATGAGCATATACACACAGCTATGACGCCCGTTCAGTTTATGGAGTTCCGTATCACTCCGCGCCTAACTTGAACTGTTGTTTATTTATATATAAAAGCAATAGCATAGTTCACTGAAGCCTAAAAATATGTTGATTGATGGAGAGGGTGGAAATGTTGTAAAGCAATAGGCACACGGTGAGTGAACTGCTCGATAGTAGGCTAAATTGCCGGCGAACCAAGCTACCATCTCTAGCCTTCTCTCTGAAGGACACTACAGTGTGTTGCATAGCAACCGCCATACACTTTGCAGGCAGCCAGGAGGGACTACTTTTTTGTATTTGCTAAAAAAAATGCTTTTCCGACTTTCTCGCTTTTTCAAAATGGAGGGTGTCTATGACTTTCATTTCGCCATACTTACGTTGGATGGACAACGCCCCTTAACTGTGGTATGATGAGAACATACCACAGCCTGTCGTGATCTATTGCTTAAGTATAATATGGCTCCTTTAATGCAGCAGGAAGAGTTAAAAATACATGTTTCCCCGGAATCCGGCGAATCAGCTACTTAGTAACACACGTGGGACGCCACCCAGCCCCCCCCCCCACAACACGGGGCCAGGGGCCGCCATCAAAGCCGGCTCCTGCACTTACTTAGGCATGCTAATGTCCCCGCATGCTAACAGCCCCTCATTAGCTCCGAGCCGCTCCCTCTCTGAGCGGCTAATGTTAAGAATCGGCTCGTTTGGAACCCAGAAGAAAAGTCACTCTGCAGATTTGTCAGAGCTGCAGCGGCAGCGGCATTAAGGCAGATCAAACTGGAGTAATTACTATTTGTTTAATGAATTAATTAT
>NW_028179698.1:0-2500 GCF_964030765.1 Micromesistius poutassou | reverse complement strand
CATGGAAACTCGTGTTAGCCTAGCCTCTCATCCGTTTGTAGGTCAACGTTAGCATGGGAACTAAAGTTAGCCTAGCCTCTCATCCGTTTGTAAGTCAACGTTAGCATGGGAAACTAAAGTTAGCCTAGCCTCTCATCCGTTTGTAGGTCAACGTTAGCAAGGGAAACTAAAGTTAGCCTAGCCTCTCATCCGTCGGTAGGAAGATCTGAACACTGTCAACGTTAATGTTAACAAGGTTAACTCGAGTTAGCTAGCTAGTCATCCGTTTGTAGGAAGACTTGAACACGACGTGAACATTAACGTTAAAAATTGCCTCCCGAAAATTGTAACTTTGCGTCGAGGCGACGCAGCAGCGAGGGCTGTGATTGGTCCGCTCACTAAAACCCGACGCAGAACCAGAACCGGTTCACGACTGCGTCGAAGCGTCTGCTAGCTGGCCCGTTGTCGGTCAACAATGACGTTAGCGAGGATCTCAAGTGCTTCTCAGTTTACCACAACAAAACCACAATGCAACAAAACCACAACAAAACCACAACGCAACAAAACCACAACGCAACAAAACCACAACGCAACAAAACCACAACATAACAAAACCACAATGCAACAAAACCACAACAAAACCACAACAAAACCACAACGCAACAAAACCACAACGCAACAAAACCACAACAAAACCACAACACAACAAAACCACAACGCAGCAAAACCACAACGCAACAAAACCACAACACAACAAAACCACAACGCAACAAAACCACAACACAACAAAACCACAACACAACAAAACCACAACAAAACCACAATGCAACAAAACCACAACGCAACAAAACCACAATGCAACAAAACCACAACAAAACCACAACGCAACAAAACCACAACGCAACAAAACCACAACGCAACAAAACCACAACGCAACAAAACCACAACAAAACCACAACGCAACAAAACCACAACGCAACAAAACCACAACAAAACCACAACGCAACAAAACCACAACAAAACCACAACGCAACAAAACCACAACGCAACAAAACCACAACAAAACCACAACACAACACAACAAAACGCACAACCCACCTGGTGCCGTTGGGCGCGGCGTTGCCCGGGGCGTACATGCGTCCAGAGGGAGGTCTGTAGGGGTCCTGGCTGGGGTCAGAGGTCGTGACCTTCCTGATGACCTTTCCAGACGTGGGCCGGGCCTGTCGTCTCAGAGCCGTTACCTAGCAACCGAGACACCACCCCCCCCGACGCAGAACGGTCGGTGAATGTGTCGAGTCATGACTGCGTCGTGCTAGCGTCCGTCAGCCTTAGATGATGACCGATGACGGGCTGCCGATTTTCTTGGGCCGATATTTGGAGCTGCTTCTGCTTTTGCTCCCTCGATTGACATCATAACAACGACACAATGATGACTACAAATGTTACAAGTCTCAATTAAAAAAAAAAAAGGAACATTCATTGAACTAGTCTGTCTGTAAATCACGGCTGGAAAAAAAACGAACTATCGGCGAACGCAGTGGCCGCGCATCGGCTGACACACACGTAAAAAAACAAACAAAAAAAAAAAATCGGCCGGGCAGATCTGTCGGCGGATCACTGCTGCTCACCTCCTCCGTCTTCCTCCTCAGGATCAGCTCCTGCTGCCTCTTCTGCGCCTCCAGCAGCTTGAGCTGGTGCTGCAGGCGGGGGGGGGGGGGCAGAAGGGGATCAGTAGGTGGTACATGGTGGTGGTACATGGTGGTGGTGGTACATGGTGGTGGTGGTACATGGTGGTCGTACTAGAACCGTTGTGTTAGAACCATTTGTTAGAACCATGAGTTAGAACCATTTCTTAGAACTGTGTTAGAACCATTTGTTAGAACCGTGTGTGAGAACCATGAGTTAGAACCGTTGTGTTAGAACCATGTCTTAGAACCGTGTGTGAGAGCCGTGTCTCAGGAGGAGAACGTTACCTCCTGCTTGCGCTGGTCCTTCTTCAGGGAGGCGATCTCCCGGTTCCTGCGGGACTCGTTCATCCGGTTCTTCTCCTGCTGCTCCTTCATCTGCTTCATCAGCCGGACCTGCACCAATCAGAGACGAGGTTAGGACAGACCTGCACCAATCAGAGACGAGGTTAGGACAGACCTGCACCAATCAGAGACGAGGTTAGACAGACCTGCACCAATCAGAGACGAGGTTAAGACAGACCTGCACCAATCAGAGACAAGGCTAGACAGACCTGCACCAATCAGAGACAAGGCTAGACAGACCTGCACCAATCAGAGACAAGGTTAAGACAGACCTGCACCAATCAGAGACGAGGTTAAGACAGACCTGCACCAATCAGAGACAAGGTTAGACAAACCTGCACCAATCAGAGACTATCCAAGACAGAGATGGACCAATCAGAGCTAAGGTTGATCTAGACAGACCTGCACCACCACTGGTTCCCGACCTGGTTCCTAACAAACCGATCACTAATCACTAATCAATAGTCCCTGATACGGGGGGGGGGGACGAC
>NW_028179699.1:2500-39263 GCF_964030765.1 Micromesistius poutassou | reverse complement strand
TTTATTCAACAGGGTTGACTTTGAACAAAGGTAGTGGTTGGAAAAGAGTACAGGTCAACTTCCCACTTTTACTTGCAGCATGCAGTTACCACAATGTATCAATCAATATTTTAAAATGTTATCCTAATCCTTATCAGTGGTACAAACAATGACATAATGATTTTCTGATCTAAGACATAGGCTTGTTAGACAAATAATTTAGTAATGAAATAATTGAATAAACGAAACACTGCATACCTTTTTATTTAGAATAATATGCATTTTTAAATAAAGGGCGTCTTTCTTTGCATATATATAGTGATGATATTTAGTGATGTCTGTTTTTTTTTTTTATCATCACTATATATATGCAAAGAAAGACGCCCTTTATTTAAAAATGCATATTATTCTAAATAAAAAGGTATGCAGTGTTTCGTTTAGTGATGTCAGTTTTTCTGTCTGCTGTACCCTAGTCTCTTGTGATCAAGGGAATGTGATCTCAATGAGCTCACCTACTTAAATAAATACTATATAAATTAGGGAATATCTTTTGAAGGAAGACTGTTCAGTACAGTTCCACAGACTTGACAAGGAGGATCTAAGCTTTACATGTCTTGCAACTGCAGGTTGGGGGTTAGGGTTAGTCAAACATAGGCCCCTGAGTGCCCACTATAGAAAGGCCTAACGACCATCGTCAGCTCCAGGTAACCATCCCCCACACTGCAGACGATTAGACAGACACAGGTTGAAACAGAATGATGAGCAGAGAGCAACAGCATCTGCTAAAATACCCCCCTCCCCCGCTCTAAAGTCTCTCACTTCTCAGAGGCAGAACTCACTCAAGTTAGGATCTGTGAAGGGCATGGTTGCTGGTCACTCAACTTCTTAATGTCCACATAATGAACTAAACCATAAAAAATATAATATAATAATATACAACTGTTTCTAAAAAGGTGTCTATGAATGCAATTAAGTCATTACTACACCATGCACAATGCCATACTATGAAATTATCATAGAGACATTAATGATTATTTAATCAATCAGGCTCCTTTAGATATGCATTTCACCCCATCAATGTACTGGTAATTTTTCATGTCTTTATTATTTTTTTTTAAATACCTTAAAAAGGGTTATTTTCCTCCAACACAAGTCTGAACTAAGCAGCACAAAGTATGTAAATCCATTCCATATCTCTAAATTAGACCCCCCCCCCCCCCCCCCCTAAAAACGGTATATAATGTGAAACAAAATTGTATAGTTACAAAATCCTACTGTATCTCTATAGTTAAATTAGTCTTTTATTATGATCACAGCTATTTATTAGAATTCAAGGGAATAAATCAGCTAGTTTGATATTATCTATAATAAAACTGGCATGTCTGATCCCTATATATATATATATATATATATATATATATGTATGTATATATGTATATGTGTGTGTGTGTGTGTGTATATATTCTGGACATTTGAGTTCACCTTTTATCTACATTGCTGAGGCTATAGTGAGAGGTAAGTTCCACATGTTTACCATTCACCATGTATTTCTCGATTAATTCAATATTTTCTTCAACTATGTTGTAAAAATACTGTTCTGAGATTAAAATACATGATTCTCTGTTCAAATCAGTATGAAGATAAAAACAATTCATGAAAGAAACTCAGTTGCTTTGGTTATAATTAATAAGCCAGAAAATGGTGTATTCTTACAATCTGGCCATAGCATTATATGTGTAACTATTACAAAATATTTCAAAGGAGTAGTTTGACCTTTTGGTGAAAATACAGATTTGCTTACTTGTCAGGGGTTAGATTCGAAGATCACTGCCACTCTCATATTTGTACACTAAATCACAGCCAGGAGGCTTGTACAGTAAAACAAAACATAAACATGATGGCTAATTGGTATGTTGTGACAGTTATTAAACTTGTATCATACTTATATTATCTGAACAAGATTGAACAAAATTCAAATTATAGACACCCCAACTGTCAATGGAGACATGTTTGTATATTTATATTTACACATTTTGTTATCCATCATTTATCTCAGGAATTTCCGTATGTGATGAGGACTTCTCTCATTCTTAACAATATTAAACATATGCTTTGTAAACTGCCGTTAATACTTTTACGTATTGTTGACACCTAAAATGTAGAGTGGCCTTTATTTGTTGAGTATAAAATTAGACTGTGAAAAAAGTAGGCATACAGAATGTTGGTGAAAAACTGTAAAGCATAGTAGTTGTGAGTGAGGGGATGGTAGGTATGATTAGTGAATTAGATGATCAATCTGCCATTCTTATCAGTCAAAGTTGACACTTGGTATTGTTAGAAACTTAGGATTAATATATTACATATCATGGGAACTTTGTATATTTAAAATTATTGATTTAATACCATACATGTTTCAGAAAACCTCTACTTCCTCCTGTGATATATGAAATCATATGCAATCAGAAAAACTCTCTCACAGTTTTTGTGCATTTTATAGCAATCTCGATGGAAGACAGCATTTGAAAATCTTGACTCCAAGCTCGGCATGATGAAAATCGACCATATTGTATATTTTATCTGTGAACAGTGTTCTTTTGATTGATTTTCTAGAATAGCTATTTTACAGTGAAAAGATCCATGTTGCCTGTGCCTATGTTAAATCATAAATGTGATATCAGCATATTTTGACCAATTTTTTAAATATTAGTCAAACAACAGCAAGGATCAACAAAGCAAAATTCTCCACTATCAGCCTATGTGATGATGAGATGTGTCATCACATCCTCATCCAACAGCATGATCTGAAAGGCTCAGGAATCAGTGCTTCAGTAGAAAAGTGTGAGGTGATTAATTTGAATAGAGACAGTGGGGGTGGGGGGTTGAATGGATTTTCAGGGGGGACCTAAGTATGTAAGAAGTATGCAAGTATGTGTGTGGGGGTTGGGAGAGGGACTCTTCACACCAGTGTGAGTGTGAATGTCACTCTATGCTATCTAAGAGGGAACTTCTGTCATTATATATCAGCCAACAGTGGACCCCTGTCATTCCATACAATACAAGTGTGGACATTTTTCTGCAATGCAACAATTCAAGTGCATTTATTTAAATATAGATTTGGGACTGAAGTACATTATAAAATTGGTATCACTAATTGTAAGATGATAAATCAAGGTACATTTTGGGGATTGAACAAATTGAAAGGTCTTGACCCTAAAAGTATAAATTTATTTTAGCACACTTATTTATTATTGGTACAAATTAATAGATATGATCTTGCTACTGACTGTTCTATTCCTAATTACAGCTTAGTGTCTGTTTTCTTTTCCCTACATTTTTTAATTCTAAAGTATGCTACTTACTACTCCCTTGCCTTCTGGGTAGCCCTTTAATTTATTTATTTAATACAGTGTCATAGTCGACAATTGTTAAGCGATCCATTAAAGCTTCTCATTAAAGATTCTGTTACAAAAACGTACTAACATCATGTTGGACAAATAATTATTACATTAGTTGAGATTACTATCTTTTCGTTACAATATACTTTTGTTATTTCCTCTTTTGATAAAAGCAGAAGTGTGAATGTCGCTCCACGCTATCTAAGAAGGGACTTGTGTCATTTTGTAATAGCCAACAGTGGACCCCTGTCATTACATACAAAAAAGTGTGGAACTTCTTACTGTAATGTAAATCAACAGATAAAATGCGTTCCTTTAACCATAGACTAAGCAGTTTGCAGTTGTGAAAAAAATAAAAACCTTATTAAGTTGTCCATTGTATCTCAAACAAACTTATGATTTCTGGGCCTCTATCCTATATACCATGCTAAAGTACTCTCTGGCAATATCCAAAATAGCAAGTTCTGTTGTTGCTATCCTTAGATATATAACTTATAGAGATATAAGCTGTAAATACAGCTCACTCAAAAAGCCACAATGACAATATTGTTGTGGCAACTTTACTTACAAAATAACATTATATATATATATATATATATATATATATATATATATATATATATATATATATATATATCATATTTAGATTGTTATCTCTTAAGAACTATCAATTTTACTTATTTATTTCTTACTCATCTATGTTGGAGTGTGAATGTCACTCTATGCTATCTAAGAGGGGACTTCTGTCATTATGTATCAGCCAACAGTGGACCCCTGTCATTCCATACAATACAAGTGTGGACATTTTTGTGTAAGGCAAATCAACAATTAAATTCATTTCTTAAAATATAGATTGGGGACTGAAGTACATTGTAAAATGAATGGAATTCACTAATTTGTAAGATGGTAGATCAAGGTAAATGTTGGGGTTTGAACAATTTTAAAGGTCTAGACCCTAAATGTGTCATTCTTTTACCAGACTTATTTATTATAATTTTTTATTGGTACAAATTAATATATGGTCTTGCTACTGACTGTTATCTTCCTAATATATTCCTACTAATTACAGCTTAGTGTTTGTTTTCTTTTCCCTGCAGTTTTAAATTTTAAAGTGTGAATGTCACTCTATGCTATCTAAGAGGGAACTTCTGTCATTATGTATCAGCCAACAGTGGACCCCTGTCATTCCATACAGTACAAGTGTGGACCATTTTCTGTAATGCAAATCAACAATTAAAATGCATTTCTTTAAAAAATAGACATTGTAAAATGTATGGAAATTACTAATTGTAAGATGGTAAATTAAGGCACATTTTGGGGATTGAACAATTTCAAAGGTCTAGACCCTTATAATTTTTTATTGATACAAATGAATAGATAGGAGCTTGCTACTGACTGTTCTAAAAACACTAACAAATCATGTTTGACATTTAATTATTACATTAGTTGAGATTACTATCTTTATCGTCTATCCTGTCTTAACTTTTAAAGCTGAGCCTTTACATTTTGTCAGAAAAATACACTAAAATATCATGTTTCAAGAGACTGGTTTTCTTTACTAAGTAGGCTGTTTAACAGCCCTCTACAGTCTGAATGACCTCCTGGGGCTGCAGGCCGTTCACACAATAGAGGAGTGTGATTGAAGCGACGTGTGTGAATTGGTCATTGAACTCCCAGCTCTGGCCAGCAGAGGCGCTGCTGAGTATGGACTAAACACTCACACACTTTCAGGTCCCCTCTTGGCAAAAGTTGAGAAAATGCACCAAAATGTTTTAGGCATGTTTTTAGCTTGATTTAAGGCATGACCAAGAGGGGACCTGAAAAATGTCCCCTCTTGGCTCGGAGGTCCCCTGTTGGTGAAGGTGTTACGACACCGAAGTCCCCTGTTGGATAGTTAGGCAAGTGCACACACACACACACACACACACACACACACACACACTTTACATGCAGTCATGTTAACGTCATCTCCACAGGCAGCCTTTATCCTACCTGCAGAGTATGTGACATCAGTGTATTGTGGGGTCCTGAGTGTTGTGGGAGCTGTGTGGTCCCGTGTGGTTGTTGTACTGGGAGCAGGCTGGCTGTGCCTCTCTCTGTCTCTGCCCACCGTGCTGCTGACGTTTGGCTGAGGAGGATGAATCCACCGTTTGGACCGGCCACTGACTGTGTGCTGTAGGAATCCATCTCTGGCTAAAATCCGCAACACAAAACAAAAGCAGTTGTAAAAAACATGAAACACTTGTTTACAGCGCTCACGTACAACTATAGATGATACCAGGGACGTCCCGATGCGATCCACGGCGTCGGTCCGATGTTGGCCCAGTACGCTGGATCGGATATCGGATATAAGATAAACACGATCTGATCCGCGCAGCGTGTCACGTGATAACAACAGTAGTCGCCAATCAGTCGCATGCGCATGAGAGCTACCTGTTGAACGGTCATGTGAGCGGTGTGGCAGTAGTTCATCCTTAAAGGAGACATGTTGTGGTGTTTTCCCAACAAGTAAACGTAGTATATGAGTTCCAGAAAACATGTTGTTGAAGCTGTTTGTTTGAGCACAGTATATCACACTAACCTTTGGTCAACTCCAGATGTCGCCCACCGTCTTCTCTGTGCCAAATATCCCGGTTACATGCCACCAGTCCGACATGCCGTGGGGGGGGGGTGGGGGGATGTTACCGTGGTGAGGTGTGTGGGGGGGGGGCAGAGGGAGAAGGTGGGGAGGAGGGGGAGAGAGAGAGAGAGAGAGAGAGAGAGAGAGAGAGAGAGAGAGAGAGAGAGACTAAAACATTTGTTGTTTTATTTATAATTTCTGATTAATATATTATTATTATTAAGGCACTTATGTAAGCATTATTTAGTAATAAAAGGAGAATGATGATGGGCTGAACACACGAGAACATTCAGTTGATCCACTGAGTTGTTTATTATCATTATGCTTCATGAACAAATACAACAGAAAAATGGTCCCTTACATGTACACAATAAACACAAGGACTGAAACAATAGAAGCTGCAGACTTTACTAATCATAAACAGGTGTGCACGTATCTTTAATAACTGAACATGTTCTGCGGCCGTTTGGTTCCCAACAGAACAAAAGGAATCAAGATTCAGTTTAAAGTCATTTACAACATGCAGCATTATCCCATAGACCTCTTGGTTATTATGAATGAAATATAAAATCTGATTAGGACAACAATGATGATATCATAGTCCATAGAACAAACATGTTTATGTCTGAAAATTACAAATATATAGTTGCATAAAAAAACATGTGATTTACCATCAATAGGTATTTAATATACATTTCAAATTAAAAATGAGATCTTAATAAAAGCTGCTTAGCGAACCCTATGGGAGATCCTTAAAGTCTCTTCCTTTCATGATTCATCATCATCAACTTTTAGGAAGCCCCATAAAAAGGAGAGGGAGGGGGAGACGGGGGGGAGGAGAAGGGGGAGACGGGGGGGAGGGAGAGAGGGAGACGGGGGGGAGAGAGAGACGGGGGGAGGAGGAGAGGGAGACGGGGGGGAGGAGGGGGAGGGGGGAGGGAGACGAGGAGGAGTGGGAGAGGGAGATGAGGGGGAGGGAGACGGGGGGAGAGAGACAGGGGGAGAGGGAGACGGGGGGGAGGAGGGGGAGATGGGGGGGAGAGGGAGACGGGGGGGAGGAGGGGGAGATGGGGGGAGGAGGGGGAGACGGGGGGAGGAGGGGGAGAGGGAGACGGGGGGAGGAGGGGGAGAGGGAGACGAGGGGGGAGGAGGGGGAGAGGGAGACGGGGGGAGGAGGGGGAGACGGGGGGGAGGAGGGGGAGAGGGAGACGGGGGGAGGAGGGGGAGACGGGGGGAGGAGGGGGAGAGGGAGACGGGGGGAGGAGGGGGAGACGGGGGGAGGAGGGAAAGATGCGAGAGAAAGAGACCGAGGGAGAAAAAAAGAGAGAGACAGAGAGTAAAAGAGAGAGAGCGAGAGACTATAACTGCCCTAGAGACACTGACGCAAAAGCAGTGTGTGTGTGTGCGCACACGTTTGTGTGTGTGTGTGTGTGTACACACACACATGCACTTGAACCGTGGGTTCATTTAACTGGTTAAATGTGTGTGTGCACACACACACATTTAACCTAAACGGGGCCCCGGCCCGAGAGAGAGAGAGAGAGAGAGAGAGAGAGAGAGAGAGAGAGAGAGAGAGAGAGAGAGAGAGAGAGAGAGAGAGAGCGAGAGAGAGACTATAACTCACACAGAGACGCTGAGGCCCCACCCCCCCATACCCCAAACCCAGGGAGGAGGTCCTCCTGGGTGAAGGAGGTCCTGAAGGTGTGGATGTGTGTCAGTGTGTCTGAGGACCCTCCTCCACCTGGGGACACTCTGTAGAAGGACAGAGTGCCAGCAGGCCGGTCCAGATACACTCCTACTCTGGTAGAGCCAGCGGGGCGGAGACGTATGTCTGTCTGTCTACCGTTGTACCGGGCAGAGTAACGACCATCATCACAATCAAGACTCCAGGACTCGTTGTTCCCTCCAAGCGCTCTGTCAACACCCCCTCCTCTCCTTGTGATTCCTCTGTATGTCACTGCTATACCAACCCATCCTTTCCTCTCTACCTCCCAGTAACAGCGGCCAGTCAGAGCCTCTCTACACAACACCTGGGACCAGGAGTCAAATCTCTCTGGGTGATCCGGATACGACTGGTCCTCTCTGACCCGCGTCACCTTTCTGTTGTCCTCAGACAGAGAGAGTTCTCTGTGGGCTGTGTTTGGGTCCAGTGTGAGTTCACAGGCATCTGACGGAGAACAAGACATGATGAGCTACTGAACCCTTCTGCATCTTCATCATCATCATCATCATCACTAGTACTGTTCTTCCTGTTTCACGTTCATCTTCTCTACAAAAATTTACATAGAAAGACTAAATCATATCAGATGATAGCTACTATAGTGGACTAGTGTGCTATAGCTTTAGAAATAGTAGTGCATATTGTTTATAAGATGTTTTAAGTTAAACGTAAATGTAAATCCCATGTGTGTGTGAGTGGTTGTCCCAGTCAAAACAATGAAAAATGTATACACTGAATCTACTCCCGCAGTATTTACACAACATACACATATTATACATCAAAACGTTCATCATGATGAGCTGATTAATCCTCTGTAATATTTAAGCTATAGTCTACATACTTTCTTACTTTTCTTCTTCTTCTACACACGCAATAGCTCCGCCATTCTCCACACACACACACACACACACACACACACACACACACACACACACACACACACACACACACACACACACACACACACACACACACACACACACACACACACACACACACACACACACACACACACACACACACACACACACACACACACACACACGATTCATGTTTCATCCACTTCATCCACTTAAGACATCATAACTTGGTCAAAATTCAACCGTTTACCATCACTCAAACTATTAAACAAATCTACACAGTTGTATCTTCGATAGTATTTAATCAGAATTTCGATATAATTCATACTTTTTTCAGAATCACAGTTTTAGTTTCACTCCGGATTCGTTCTCAGTTGGTCTCACTCTAGCCGTTTGCCTCAGCTGTTGCTCGTTGAGCAATCAGTGGACATCACAGCACTCTGGAGGAGTCTGGTTAAAGTCACGTGGTGGAGGGTAGTGTGGTCTTTGTTAGTCTCTGGCCGTTTCTCAATACCAAGTACGCAAACTACGGACTCGCGGACTTGGAAGTGCGTACTTGGCAAGTCCAGACTTCCAAGTACAGACTTCCGAGGACGCGAGTACGCACCTGTGACGTCACCACCTCAGCTCTGTTAACTGCTTTACGGCCTCATGTAGGCATACACTACTGAACAATTTAAACTAATGATATAAAACTAAACCCCAGCCTCTTTCATTTTAAAATAGTATGTCAATATTTTGAATGAATATAAATGAAAAGATATGCTTATCGTGTGTATAAGCTATTCACACAACTTTTTATATGTAGGGTACAGATGCACGTGCCTAACTGGCTATGTAGTTGGAGAGTAGACTATTGATATAATAATAATAACGAATGAGCGAGAAATGACACAGATTAGAACACACACACACACACACACACACACACACACACACACACACACACACACGCACACGCACACACGATCGGATGGATCCGACCAAGATTTTCGTTGCCGTTGTGATGGGTTTCCTCTATCAGCGACTTATACAATAAAAACAAATTATATTAAACAAAACCCCAGCCTCTTTAATTTTAAAATAGTATGTCAATATTTTGAATGAATAGGCCTACATTTTTGTTATATATGTCAAATGTTCCTATATATAGCCTATTATTATAGCTTACATACTAATATTTTAAAACATGGGAATGCGAAATGCATCCTGGGATATTTAACGGTCCAAGTCCACACAAGTCACCTCCGATGCGTCCTCGGTGGAACGGCCAGTTTAAGAACGCATGGAGAACACACACGGGTTTTACGACTGTACTTGACTTGATGCGTACTTGGAATTGGAACAGTACTTGGGCTACGACTGATGACGTTTCACGAGAACGCAAAGTACACAAGTACAGACGAGAACGCAAATTGAGAAACGGCCTCTCTCTCTCCCTCATGGACTACAACAATGGACTACATAGTGGACTACAATAGTGGACTACAATAGTGGACTACAATAGTGGACGTTGTCCGACCACTTTTTAAAATGTCAGCCACAGTTCGGCTTTCGGCCCCAACCTCATTGATCGACCTGGCAACGTTTTCCCACGCCAGTTTTTTGCTTTTGGTGCTGATTCCGGAGGAAAGAGAGCCAAACAAGATCTAATTTCTGGCCTCTACCTCCGAAATCAGCACCTCCACCTCGCATTCACTAAAGTTATTTTTTCTTCCTTTCTCCATTTTCTCCTTTCTCCTAACGAGCGCACTACTGCAGGTTTATTTATACGAATTAGCATATTAAATGAGGGAGGAGACGGGTGGAGATGGAAATGGGTGGAGAGACGGGCTCGTGCATGTGCGCTCAATTTCACGTTAATTGGGATGTACAAAGAGAATCTGTGTGAAATCATGCTTACGCAAGGATTGATACATCCAGATTTTTTTGTGAGCATCAGCTTTCCAGATTTTGGCGTCCGCAAAGTTTTAGTCAGAAATCCACGCAAGTCTTACACAACAACACACAACTCACTGCCTCCCTGCTTCTAGCCAATCAGCTACTAGCCACCACCAATATACTACCCGGCCTTCTTTCATCCGCCGTCATGTCTCGTCTCCACCTTGGATTATCACTCCTGCTACTCCAGACTCTTAGGACTCTCTCCTCTACTCCACCAACTTCTGGCCCACTCAGCTACACCGCCGCTGACCTTCACCGCCTCAACAATAACCATCGTCTCTCTGCTGCTGCTGCCCCTGCAGCCAGCACAGCCGGAATCCTCCGCCGACGCCGCTACATCCATCCAGGTTCTGGCCCCTCTCGCAACCAACACCTCCCCCATGGCTCACCCATCCCCTCACTCTGGACTAACTCTCGCCCCCCCGTCACCCCCACCTGCCGTACTGCCAACCTCACTAACCTCCGTTCCCCCTCCCCTGCCCCCCCATCCATCTCCATCTCCAACAAATCAGCCGTTATATCTGAACTGCTACTGGACAATAACATGGATCTGCTCCTCCTCTGTGAAACATGGCAACAGCCCCTGGACTTCTACGCTCTCAATCAAGCCACTCCTTCCAATTACAGTTACATTGCCAAACCCCGCCTCTCTGGCCGAGGGGGAGGCGTTGGCGTTCTTCATAAACAATACCTGTCCATCACCTACTACTACTGCTACTGAACTGGTCTTCATCCTCATCTTCATCACTAGTACTGTTCTTCCTGTTTCACGTTCATCTTCTCTACAAAAATGAACATAGAAAGACTAAATCATATCAGATGATAGCTACTATAGTGGACTAGTGTGCTATAGCTTTAGAAATAGTAATGCATATTGTTTATAAGATGTTTTAAGTTAAACGTAAATGTAAATCCCATGTGTGTGTGAGTGGTTGTCCCAGTCAAAACAATGAAAAATGTGTACACTGAATCTACTCCCGCAATATTTACACGACATACACATATTATACATCAAAACGTTCATCATGATGAGGTGATTAATCCTCTGTAGTATCTAAGCTATACTCTACATACTTTTCAAGATATTCGACTTTGAAAGGTTCCAATACACATCCATTGTGATCCACCTGTGTAAACAACAGACTGAACCAGCTGAGCTCACATACAGGCTGGAAACTAACTGTTGGTACCATAGACCTGGTTCATACATACAGTACATAGACATGTACACATACGTACACACACCTACACAAACATACTAGACACACATCAACACAGGCAAACATAGCTACACATACGGATACACAAGTCCACATGTGAATGAGCGGACGTCACCTCCTGCTGTGTGGATGGACTTTCCATCCCAATAGTGAGTGTGTGTTGTGATGAATCAAACAGACACTTACACCTCTGTGGAACTGGTTTCAGCCTCCACACTCCACCGTGCTCCACACTGGGGGGGGGACAAAGTGAGAGCAGCATGTTGAAACATTCACCTTCATCATCTGCTGTCTCATCACGTTCTACACAACATGAGTGACAGCTGCCTTTTCAAACCGCTTCATCTAGCAGCGGCTTGAATCCCTGTAGGAGACTTTGTCCGCGAGTGGAGAGCTGTCCTCTCCATACCTGAGAGTGTCCAGTCTCCAGCGTGGATCCTCCAGTCCAGCAGAGAGCAGCGCAGCTCCAGAGTCTCCTGGGTGATTGTAGCTCAGGTCCAGCTCTCTCAGATGGGAGGGGTTGGAGCTCAGAGCTGAGGCCAGAGAAGCACAGCCTTCCTGTGTGACCAGGCAGCCAGACAACCTGCACACACACACACACACACACACACACACACACACACACACACACACACACACACACACACACACACACACACACACAGTGGAACTGTGTTTTAGTGGAACTTCAACGGGGAATAAAGACTAACTAGACAGAAAACCACACTCAACACACAAACAGTAATTGTTTTTTTTCATTTAGGCGATTCATTTTTCAGTGACCCAGGAGGTGCTGGAACATGTTCCGGCGTGTTCCGGCTCAAATGAAGCACTGCCCCCTATGCATTCAAAACATTAACTTAAACCTTTTTAAAGTGAGTGAATCTGTTCACATGAATGGACACAGATGGATGGTAGGCAGTGGCGGTTCTACATTGAATTACACCCCGGGTGAGACCCCCTCCGAGCGCCCCCCCCCCCTCCCTCTCAATTGCAAGAAATTCGAGGTGTGCCTGACTTGATCCACTCATTCCATTAGAGTGTTGCTCTGTACCGGGCCGTCCATATGGGCAGGAGGGGCGGCGAACTACTTGCAAAAGCATGCTCCCAAAAAGATAGTTTGTAAATCATTGCTCCAAGTCTATTTTTAATAACGTGATCGTCACATTAACCATCTATAGTCTCTGTAGGCTTTCAGACTATTGTTGGTCTGTTGACATCACGTTTTGGATGATGGTGGACGTGGTGGGCGGCGGTTCTAGCTGAGTTTAACGTCTCATGTTGGGGCAGCTCAGCGACCGCGTTCCTCCGTATGTTGATCACATAACCCTGCAGGCTGCAATAAGGATTTCAATCCGCTAACAGTGGACCCCCGTCCCCCCCTTGTCCGTTATGGAGACCCAGAGGTGAACTCTCCCCCCCCCCTCCCCTTTCCCCTTCTCACTAGTGGTGGATTTCATGATTCGTTTGAATGAATCAGTTCGCGTCGGTCAGTTCGCCAAGAAGAGTCGTTCGTTCGTTCATTCGTTCGTTCGCGTTTCCGGTAGCGGTGAATCATGATTCTCAGTCACTGAGTCGGTCAGACTCGGCTCCTCCCTCATTCTCATTCTCAAACGAATCACAATCGTGCAATGGTGCAAACGGTCATCAATCAACACAACATTAACTAAGTTCCTTTTAGCTGAGGAGTGCTTCATGGTTAGAATCGGGATGTTGTTGCCCGGCTGACTCTCGTGACTTCTCAGTCCTCGAGTCTTCACCGCTAAACACAGTCAGTGAACGAACGGCGACTCGCGAGTCAGCGCGACTCAGCGACTAGTGGGCGGAGCTGGGAGTCGAGTCTCGGAGAACGAACGAGACGAACAGCGACGAATGAGAGCGGCGAATCAGGTTGGTTTGTTCGTTTTAAAGAGTTGTTCGTTCAAACTGATTCGTTCGTGAACGAGCCACCACTACTTCTCATACAGCATCTCTGACGGCACCTTCTCAGCGAGCAAGGCGCCTGCAGCCGGAGGGGGCGCCAATATGCCAACTCCCCCCACAGTGATATGAGAGATAACGGGTGGCTTAAATCAAGTGATCTGATTGGTTCCCAACTGTTGTATAATGAGCGTACACGCACAGCTATGACGCCCATTCAGTTTACAGAGTTCAGTATCACTCCGCGCCTAACTTGAACTGTTGTTTATTTATATATAAAAGCAATAGCATAGTTCACTGAATCCTAAAAATATGTTGATTGATGGAGAGGGTGGAAATGTTGTAAAGCAATAGGCACACGGTGAGTGAACTCGATAGTAGGCTAAATTGCCGGCGAACCGAGCTATGAAGCTCGCTTTTTCAAAATTGAGGGGGTCTATGACTTTCATTTCGCCATACTTACGTAACCGTTTTATAAAAGCAATAGATCACTTCAGTCAGTGAAATGTTCTCATTATACCACAGTTAAGGGGCGTTGTCCGTCCCGACGTGCAGCGGAGGGACGGACAACGCCCCTTAACTGTGGTATAATGAGAACATTTCACAGCCTGTCGTGATCTATTGCTTAAATAGAAAACCGCTTCGCAGCAAGGATGATTTTTTTTTTTCTTGTGTACTCGTGCACATGTGTCATCCCACCCTCTGTCCCTCCCCCCCTCTGTAAGTGTTTGACCGTTGAGTAAAACTGACCTGAGAGTTTCCAGTGTACAGTGTGGACTCCCCAGTCCAGCAGAGAGCAGCTTCACTCCTGAATCCTGCAGATCATTGGTACTCAGGTCCAGCTCTCTCAGATGGGAGGGGTTGGAGCTCAGAGCTGAGGCCAGAGAAGCACAGCCTTTCTGTGTGACCAGGCAGCCAGACAACCTACACACACACACACACACACACACACACACGTGTGGGAACTATTACTTTTCTGGAGGTAAATCTTTTCAACGTCCTCTGATGTGGAACTTAACTGTTTGATCATTAAAACTGTAAAGTTTTAGAGTAGAGTAAAAAACAACTAAAGGGTAAAGGGGTGCACATTCTTTACCATCTTTCACCTCAAACCTAAAATGCAAACACTAGATTTTAGTGGAACTTCAACGGGGAATAAAGACTAACTAGTCAGAAAACCACACTCAACACACCAACAGTAATTGTTTTTTTTCATTTAGGCGATTCATTTTTCAGTGACCCAGTAGGTGCTGGAACATGTTCCGGCGTGTTCCGGCTCAAATGAAGCACTGCCCCCTATGCATTCAAAACATTAACTTAAACCTTTTTAAAGTGAGTGAATCTGTTCACATGAATGGACACAGATGGATGGTAGGCAGTGGCGGTTCTACATTGAATTACACCCCGGGCGAGACCCCCTCCGAGCGCCCCCCCCCCCCCTCTCAATTGCAAGAAATTCGAGGTGTGCCTGACTTGAGCCACTCATTCCATTAGAGTGTTGCTCTGTACCGGGCCGTCCATATGGGCAGGAGGGGCGGCGAACTACTTGCAAAAGCATGCTCCCAAAAAGATAGTTTGTAAATCATTGCTCCAAGTCTATTCTTAATAATGTGATCGTCACATTAACTATCTATAGTCTCTGTAGGCTTTCAGACTATTGTTGGTCTGTTGACATCACGTTTTGGATGATGGTGGACGTGGTGGGCGGCGGTTCTAGCTGAGTTTAACGTCTCATGTTGGGGCAGCTCAGCGACCGCGTTCCTCCGTATGTTGATCACATAACCCTGCAGGCTGCAATAAGGATTTCAATCCGCTAACAGTGGACCCCCGTCCCCCCCTTGTCCGTTATGGAGACCCAGAGGTGAACTCTCCCCCCCCCTCCCCTTTCCCCTTCTCACTAGTGGTGGATTTCATGATTTGTTTGAATGAATCAGTTCGCGTCGGTCAGTTCGCCAAGAAGAGTCGTTCGTTCGTTCATTCGTTCGTTCGCGTTTCCGGTAGCGGTGAATCATGATTCTTAGTCACTGAGTCGGTCAGACTCGGCTCCTCCCTCGTTCTCATTCTCAAACGAATCACGATCGTGCAATGGTGCAAACGGTCTTCAATCAACACAACATTAACTAAGTTCCTTTTAGCTGAGGAGTGCTTCATGTTCGGAATCGGGATGTTGTTGCCCGGCTGACTCTCGTGACTTCTCAGTCCTCGAGTCTTCACCGCTAAACACAGTCAGTGAATGAACGGCGACTCGCGAGTCAGCGCGACTCAGCGACTAGTGGGTGGAGCTGGGAGTCGAGTCTCGGAGAACGAACGAGACGAACGACGACGAACGAGAGCGGCGAATCAGGTTGGTCGGTTTGTTTTAAAGAGTTGTTCGTTCAAACTGATTCGTTCGCGAACGAGCCACCACTACTTCTCATACAGCTTCTACGGCACCTTCTCAGCGAGCAGGGCGCCTGCAGCCGGAGGGGGCGCCAATATGCCAACTCCCCCCACAGTGATATGAGAGATAATAGAAAACGGGTGGCTTAAATCAAGCGATCTGATTGGTTCCCAACTGTTGTATAATGAGCATATACACACAGCTATGACACCCGTTCAGTTTACAGAGATCCGTATCACTCCACGCCTAACTTGAACTGTTGTTTATTTATATATAAAAGCAATAGCATAGTTCACTGGAACCTAAAAATATGTTGATTGCTGGAGAGGGTGGAAATGTTGTAAAGCAATAGGCACAAGGTGAGTGAACTCGATAGTAGGCCAAATTGCCGGCGAACCAAGCTACCAAGCTCGCTTTTTCAAAATTGAGGGTGTCTATGACTTTCATTTCGCCATACTTACGTCACCGTTTTATAAAAGCAATAGATCACTTCAGTCAGTGAAATGTGCTCATTACACCACAGTTAAGGGGCGTTGTCCGTCCCGACGTGCAGCGGAGGGACGGACAACGCCCCTTAACTGTGGTATAATGAGAACATTTCACAGCCTGTCGTGATCTATTGCTTAAATAGAAAACCGCTTCGCAGCACGGATGATTTTTTTTTCTTGTATGCTCGTGCACATGTGTCATCCCGCCGTCTGTCCCTCCCCCCCCTAAGTGTTTGACCATTGAGTAAAACTGACCTGAGAGTTTCCAGTGTACAGTGTGGACTCCCCAGTCCAGCAGAGAGCAGCTTCACTCCTGAATCCTGCAGATCATTGTTACTCAGGTCCAGCTCTCTCAGACTAGAGGAGTTGGAGCTGAGAACTGAGGCCAGAGCTTTACAGCATCTCTTTGACAGACCACAGCCATCCAGCCTTCACACACAATAAACACAACATGTTAGGAACTGGGATTAAAATATTTTACATCTTTTACATAAAAGGACGTGTTGAAAACTTTAATTAGAGATGTTTTATTAATTGAAATACATTCAATCCATAAATGTTAATTTAATTATCTGTGTAACTTTTACTTTTAACATAATTAAGTTATTGTCTTCATCTTTATTAGAAAAGTGTTTTTAGTTTAACTAATGTTTAAAACACTGGATATTTAAATGTAGTATATGCTACACGTGAACCTCCTAAGATGGAGCAATTTGATTGGTTCTCTATCTCTGGATATTGGACCATATCCCGAGATTGAGATCTCAAACTCGGGATATTGGGGAGCGCGTAAAGGTCGTCTCGTCACGCTAATAAAAACGAATTAACCGCTCATAAAAACAAATAAATCCTGGCAAAAAGTGTAATCTTGTTTATTTTTGGAGTGTTCACGTGTAGTTTATATAAAACAATGATTCACCTCAGGCTCCGTGAATAGTCCAAATGTATTAGCCCCTGCTATAAACAATCTAGCCCCCGTAGCTCCCCCAATCATAATTCTTCGGCGCCGCTACTGGTTACAACTAATAAGTAAATGTTTAAATATCATTTAGCTGGGCGATCTCTACAGAGAATAAAGTCCTCTCCTCCTTTGTCTCCTCCCTCTCTCACTCGTGACCTCTCACCTTTCCCCCAGATGACCCTGAAGTCTCTGTATCAACGCATCCTATTGGTTAAACCCAAAGCGTCCATATAACCAAACTACTGAACAAGGTTAAACGTTTTAAAATAGTGGGTCACCTTTTATTAATAATGAACGTATATTTATGCATGTAACCTCATCAATAACTATTTATTTATACTTATAGCAACATATTTAAATACAGGTGCATTTAATTATTGATGAACAATTATTATTCATTCTTTAATTATTATTTCATAATAGAGCTTTTGAGTTTGACTTTTCACCCTGGTTACACAATATAACGTTGTGTATATTGAGATGTTATAAGTTAACCTCAAAAGATGTTTCCTATGTTATCATAACTTTTATATTCTACTATTATGTATGTTTTCGTTGTGTGTACTCCCTCCCCCCCTCCCCCCCCCCCTCCGTCCCTCCCCCTCCCCCCCTCCCTTACCCTCTCCGTCCCTCCCTCTCCCCCCTCTGTCCCTCTCCCTCCTCTGTCCCTCTCCCCCCTCTCCCCCCTCTGTCCCTCTCCCCCCTCCGTCTCTGTCCCTCTCCCTCTCCCCCCTCTGTCCCTCTCCCCCCTCTGTCCCTCCTCTGTCCCTCTCCCCCCTCCGTCCCTCTCCCCCCTCTGTCCCCCCTCTGTCCATCTCCCCCCTCTGTCCCTTCACTATCTTGGGATATTGGGGAGCGTGCGTAATGGTATAGGAGAAATTTGTTATGCAGTCAACATCTTGCCCAGTATGCTATATTAATTAAATAAGTGTGGAGAAACACTAAGCAACCAAAGAAATGCTCTGTGTATCTGATATATGTTCTTAGAATGTTGGGACTGCACAGAAGGAATGCTCTGTTTAGATGGGCCTCAAGGAGGTCCATGGGGACGGGCAATATGTCACCATATAAGCAAAGAATGCAGGGAGATGGCACCACATGTTCCCAATAAGGGAAAATGCATGGGATGGGGTAACAACGTATGGATGATAGATGGGCACAATGGAGCATAAGAGCAGGGGCCAGAGAGTGGCTGTTCAGTTCTTTGTCAAACCAACTCAGGATTTTGTCGTTGCTTGTTCTCAAGTGATAATAAAATCTTTAGCACTCAGACCTTCGGCTTCCTCGATCTCTCTTAGTTTTTGTTTAGATGTTGTATTTTATCTACGACAACGGTCGTCTCGTCACGCTAATAAAAACTAGTAAACCGCTCATAAAAACAAATACATCCCGGCAAAAAGTGTAATCTTGTTTATTTTTGGAGTGTCCACGTGTAGTTTATATAAAACTGATTCAGCTCAGGCTCTGTGAGTAGTGGGGAATAGCCCCCGAGACCTTCGGCGAATAATTGTTAATTGTTGATTTTATTGATTCATTTTTTTATTCATTTTTTATGATTGTTATGATTGGGGAGTATGTTAAATAAATAAATCATAACTGCTTATATATCTCAGTATTAATTATTTTGTGTGTAATATAATACGTTATCACTATTATAACTTATTTTCTAGTTTTATGTATATTATCTTGTGTGTATTGTTATACATGTTATCTGTGAACGTACAGATACAATTTGTATTTCATTATACCTTTTATATTCTAGTATATATTATAATATATACATTATATTAAATTTTATGTATATAGTGTTGTGTGTATTGTAATACATGTTATTAGTGAACTCACAGAGATGTTTTGGAGGCTTTGACCACTGGCAGCAGCCTCAGAAGACCCTCCTCTGAAGCAGAGTATTTCTTCAGGTCAAACACGTCCAGCTCCTCTTCTGATGACATTAAGATGAAGACCAGAGCTGACCACTGAGCAGGAGAGAGATAGCTTGTGGAGAGACTTCCTGACTCCATCTTCAGGGACTTCTGGATCTGCTCCACTAGAGAACGGTCGTTCAGCTCATTCATACAGTGGAACAGATTGATGCTTCTCTCTGGAGAGAGACCTCCATTTATCTTCTCCTTGATGTAAGTCACTGTTTTCTCATTGGTATTTGAGCCACTTCCTGTCTGTCCCCGCACACTTTTTTTAATCAGAGTGATCAGTGAGCTAATTCCTGTCTGTCTCAGCAGACCTCGTAGGAGAATCTGATTGGTCTCCAGAGAGAGGCCCAGGAGGAAGCGGAGGAACAAGTCCAGGTGTCCGTTCTCACTCTGTAAGGCCTTGTCCACAGCACTCTGGTAGAGGAGGAGTTCATCTTTCCTGGAGGTTGGTGGTTCTGAGAGCAGATTGACCCCAGTGTTTATGAAGTGCTTAAAGACATAAAGGGCAGCCAGAAACTCCTGGAGGCTCAGATGGACAAAGCAGAACACCTTGTCCTGGTACAGCCCACACTCCTCTTTAAAGATCTGGGTGAACACTCCTGAGTAAACTGAGGCTGCTCTGATATCGATGCCACACGCTGCCAGGTCTGACTCATAGAAGATCAGGTTGCCTTTCTCCAGCTGGTGAAAAGCCAGTTTTCCCAGAGAAACAATGATCTTCCTGCTCTGTGAACTCCAGTGTGGATCTGTTTCAGATCTCCCACGGTACTTCCTGTCCCCCAGTATGGACTGAACCCTCAGGAAGTGGCTGTACATCTGAGTCACGGTCTTGGGCATCTCTTCTTCTCTCTGGGATGTTTTGAAGCAGTCCTCCAGAACTGTAGCAGTGATCCAACAGAAGACTGGGATGTGACACATGATGTGGAGGCTTCGTGACTTTTTGATGTGGGAGATGATTGTGCTGGCCACCGTCTCCTCTCTGAATCTCTTCCTAAAGTACTCCTCCTTCTGTGGGTCGGTGAACCCTCTCACCTCTGTCACCATTCCAACACACTCAGGAGGGATCTGATTGGCTGCCGCAGGGCGTGTGGTTATCCAGATGCGAGCGGAGGGAAGCAGGTCGCCCCTGATGAGGTTTGTCAGCAGCACGTCCACCGATGTGGACTCTGTGACAACAGTCCAGATCTGATTTTTCTGGAAGTCCAGAGGAAGTCGACACTCATCCAGACCATCCAAGATGAAGACAACTTGGAACTGGTCGTATCTGCAGATTCCTGCTTCTTTGGTCTCAATAAAGAAGTGATGAAGAAGATCCACCAAGCTAAACTCTTTGTCTTTCAGTAAATTCAGCTCTCTGAAAGTGAGGAGAAACGTGAAGTCTATGTCGTGGTTAGTTTTGCCTTCAGCCCAGTCCAGAGTGAACTTGTGTGTTAAGACGGTTTTACCAATGCCGGCCACTCCAGTTGTCATTATTGTCCTGATTGGTTGATCTTTTCCAGGTAAGGGTTTAAAGATGTCCTCACATCTGATTGGTGTTTCCTCTAAGGCTGGTTTCCTGGAAGCTGTTTCAATCAGTCTGACCTCATGTTCCTGGTTGACCTCTCCACTGCCTCTCTCTGTGATGAAGATCTCTGTGTAGAAGTCCTTCAGAGGTGTTGAATGTCCTGCTTTAGCGATTCCCTCAAACTCACGCCTGTACTTATTCTCCAAACTAGACTTGATTTTATGTTGGCACTCGACAGCATCAGATCCTAAAAGTGAAAACAACAGAAGACATCAGTTAGTGGAAGGTGACATCAGTGGAAACAGGTAGATATTTCCTGTTAAATTATCAACTCAATGATATTTAGTTAGTTGTTTCATAACTTGTGGTCGGAGAAGCTGGTCGTGACAAGGACTGCATGTTACAGATTCAAAATGTTCAGGACTATTATTTCCACAGCAGTATGATCGGTCTAATGATAGTAATAATGATGGTGAATCAGTCTAAAGTGACTTGTTATGCTGATATAACAAGATAGTGTTGCATCTATTCCACTGAGTTATTCTGCTGTTGATCTGCAGTATAATGTTTAACATTCTTTAACCTGATACCCCCACGATAACCCTCCATATCTGGATCAAACCATTTAACCTGATAGACCCACAATAACCCTCCATATCTGGATCAAACCATTTAACCTGATACCCCACAATAACAACTACATATCTGGATCAAACCATTTAACCTGATACCCCACAATAACAACTACATATCTGGATCAAACCATTTAACCCCAAAGAGGAAAGATGTCTCCACATTGAAGTTAAAAGTCATTCAGTCCGAAAAGAACAAATAAGAGTCTCATACTGCTCCTTAAAAATATAATTTCTCCTCTGTCTTCAAAGTAAGAGTCTCTTCTGCCCTTCAAACTATTAGTCTCCTGTCTTCAAAGTAAGAGTCTCTTCTGCCCTTCAAAATAATAGTCTCCTCTGTCTTCAAAGTAAGAGTCTCTTACCGCCCCCCAGTGTGTGGGCCACTTCCTCCTGGTTCATCTCCTTCTCTGTTTGATGCTGCTGTACAGACTGAGCACTGGTAACCTTTGACCTCTCCTGGTGTCTGTGGAGAACACACACACACACACACACACACACACACACACACACACACACACACACACACACACACACACACACACACACACACACACACTTGCATTTTTCCTGACTTGTAAACATCAGTACCAGTAGAGTCTGATAACAAGAGTCTGCTCTCTGCTGCTGGACTCTTCTAGCTGGACGTTTGATAGAAGCTGTATCTTTATAATATAACGATAAATCACCTTTTCTCAATAGACTGATTTCCATCTTTAAAGTTAATAGGTTGACCCATAGAGTAGTCACTCTTCATGGAGACACAGCTGGGTCCAGGGGAGTCTGCTCCCTGCTGCCTCCTTCTGAAAAACAAGAACCATCTGGAAGTAAGGATTTGTGGATATTGTTTCATTTGATCATTTATTGCAGTGCTACTAAACTACTTTCTCATGACTTTTCATTTCAATAATCTTTCTCAGATTATTGAAATGGAAATATAAGGACAGGCTGAAAAAGTTATTATGTAATTTAAGCACTAACATGTTAACATAAAAACACACTAAGTATCCTTCATACTGTGCATAGAGTGTTGATTCACAATGCGTTTAGCTAACATAGAAATAGAGCAGTCAGTTTCTACATTTCTACACAGACCTGTGTTATTCTTCATGGATTATTGGTTTCAATAAATCTCTTCACCTCAAAAGATCAAACTGATTCAATAAAAGCTGTTTGAAAGACGTTGAACCTTCTAACATTAAACCTGTAAAGTCTGCTACAAGTCGTCTTAATGTTCATTTCATTCACACGATTCAAACAGCAGAATAAACGGCCTCAGCCATGAACCAATCCATCTCCAAGTGGTCCTGTGATTGGACGTTGGTATGTTCTGATTAACGATGGGCGGGCAGATCAAGATGATCCGCGGGCCGCCAGTTGAACAGCCCTGATGTATCGGCTGAATCCTCACCTTGTCTTAGAAGGTTGGAGATTTCCATCTTTAAACCGGTCAGGTAGATTCATAGAGCGGTCACTCTTCATGGAGACACTGCTGGGTCCAGGGGAGTCTGCTCTCTGCTGCTGCGCTGGGCTTCAACACAACACACACACACACACACACACACACACACACACACACACACACACACACACACACACACACACACACACACACACACACACACACACACACACACAGCTGTTACTCAGACTAATGATGGAGTCATGATGTATCACTGCTGAGCTCTGAGATGGACAACAGTCACAGACAGAGAGATCCTCTTCTTACCTCTTAGCTTTGCTCCGGCGGCCATGTTCCCCAGACAGAGTGGTCTTAGAGGTAGGACCCCCCGCCTCTCTCTCCTCATCCATAGTAGACTGGAGACCTGGACACAAACACAACTCATCCATCACTTCATTTGCCTTCTGAACTTTAGCTGTTTATTGAGAGAGACGATCATTGTGAATGCGTCACACTAAAGCGTTATGGACGACATAGACCATCAATATGAACCCCACAACAACATACCCACACTGCCCTCACTACAGTACAGATGTGTACAGCACATGAGAACTGAGAGATGAGAATGAAACACCTTGGAGACTGTAACTGTGCTTAAACTACAACACAAAAAAGATACACAATAGACTTAATAAATGCATTGTGGTACAATTAAAAGTGAAGAACATTAGAATCATTTCTCCACTGGAACAAAGTCTGAATTCTGCCACTTTACTGAACCACAGATTCCATATAAATCAACTGGTGAAGCTCAACACATCGATAGGGTATCCTCTTATGACCAACGGGTCTCTCTCTCTCCCTCCAGGCTCTCTCTCTGGCTCCAGCTGTGGTTTAAGCCATAGGAATCGAGTCTAGACCCACAGGAACCCCCCTGTGAAAGTGGTACAGTCCAGCAACAGGCTACTATAGGATCTATAAAACTGTCAATCCCCAGTCAATACGCACAAATATTAAACCTTTTAAATATCAGCACATTGAAAGTACTTCTGTCACGTCCTTCTCTTCATTCTGAACATCAAGACAAACAAATCACTTGAATATTGAACGCAATGTTGAATTTACCACAGGTCAGTAAAGCAGTAAAACATGAACTAACGATGTATTCTCTACAGTAAACTCATTATTATATACCAGTAACCTAAAGACAATATAAACAGTAGTAAACTGGTTATTATTATATACCAGTAACCTAAAGACAATATAAACGGTAGTAAACTGATCATTATTATATACCAGTAACCTAAAGACAATATAAACGGTAGTAAACTGGTTATTATTATATACCAGTAACCTAAAGACAATATAAACGGTAGTAAACTGGTTATTATTATATACCAGTAACCTAAAGACAATATAAACGGTAGTAAACTGATCATTATTATATACCAGTAACCTAAAGACAATATAAACGGTAGTAAACTGGTTATTATTATATACCAGTAACCTAAAGACAATATAAACGGTAGTAAACTGGTTATTATTATATACCAGTAACCTAAAGACAATATAAACGGTAGTAAACTGGTTATTATTATATACCAGTAACCTAAAGACAATATAAACGGTAGTAAACTGGTTGTAACATATTTCAGCCATAATATTCTCCCATAGCCACAATACTGAGTAAACATAACATAAGCCTTAAGACTGCTGCACAACCAGGCATCATACATCATCATACTTAGATGAAAGGGGGCGGGCTTTTAAAGCCACAGAACACGCCCACCTCTACCTGCCTATTTAACTCGGACTCCGCCATTTTAGGTCAGAATCTCTTGGGCGGCGTATCGATTGGATGTTAAGCTTAGAGACGCTCCACGGGTGTTATATACGATCCCTCTCCTTTTGTTTCATAGACGATAGACAATAGACCAATAACCTTAACCAAATAAAGTGAGTTAAAAGCGATCCTGTCTCGGCGGCCTTTCCTGGACCAAAATCCATAACATGGTCATTATTATATACCAGTAACCTAAAGACAATATAAACGGTAGTAAACTGGTCATTATTATATACCAGTAACCTAAAGACAATATAAACGGTAGTAAACTGGTCATTATTATATACCAGTAACCTAAAGACAATATAAACGGTAGTAAACTGGTCATTATTATATACCAGTAACCTAAAGACAATATAAACGGTAGTAAACTGGTTATTATTATATACCAGTAACCTAAATACAATATAAACGGTAGTAAACTGGTTATTATTATATACCAGTAACCTAAAGACAATATAAACGGTAGTAAACTGGTCATTATTATATACCAGTAACCTAAAGACAATATAAACGGTAGTAAATTGGTTATTATTATATACCAGTAACCTAAAGACAATATAAACGGTAGTAAACTGGTTATTATTATTGTGGCAACCCGCTCCCCACCAGGGGGAACCGTGGGCTAGTGGTGGACGGTGTGTACCACCGCCATCCACTAGCCGGCGGCAGTGAGCACATCTTCAATCAACGCAATCAGCCCGATGGGGAACACCTGGCCGGAGGGTGGAAAAGACCGGGCGGACATCTTAAAAGGAGACCAGGAACTCAACCCAGGGAGAAGCAGGCACGACGACCCAGCTGACGGCCGATGACACATCCTTCTACTCGAGTCTCATGGAGGCCATAGTATAGTTGATGTGTTACCTGTTATCTACCATACCTGTGAATAAACGCTGAATACGGCTTTATTTGAAACCTCTGCATGGTACTTGCCGTGAGACCTCTTGACTCTTGTGGACCGGGTTACCACATAATATACCAGTAACCTAAAGACAATATACACGGTAGTAAACTGGTCATTATTATATACCAGTAACCTAAAGACAATATAAACGGTAGTAAACTGGTTATTATTATATACCAGTAACCTAAAGACAATATAAACGGTAGTAAACTGGTCATTATTATATACCAGTAACCTAAAGACAATATAAACGGTAGTAAACTGGTCATTATTATATACCAGTAACCTAAAGACAATATAAACGGTAGTAAACTGTCTATCTTATCTTATCTTACCTTATCTACTCGTGATTAAAACGCGTCCATACGGTATAAAGTTATAAAAGTGTAAATGTAAGTGAAGAAACGGAGGTTAAAGTGTTGATAAAACAAGTTAATCAGGTGAAAGGTTTTAAAAGCGGAGAAAGAAGAGCTGCTGGCTGCGACAGACCGCTCAGATGAGGAAGTTCAGAACTGAACCGGTCTGACGCTCAGAGAGACGGAGGAGCCTCTCAGTGCGGGTCACGTGGTTCCAACCTGTCCATCAGGAATCCTGAAGTTATAAACGTAGCCAAAGCAATCATAGGTGGATTTTTTGGATTTTTGGATTTTTGGACTGTTGCTATAGCGCCACCTTTAGGCCAATCATGTGATATTTGCTCTCTATTAATCTTGACTCAGCCTTTACAGCTGTAGTAAGTTTCATAAAAAGCGTGCGAGTGGTTTAGGCTGTGTAAGTCAAACGTGGCGGAATAATCATAAAAGTAACAATTAAAGCTGCAAGCAGCATTTTACGGGTGCCAAGCCTAAATCCAACCAATAAGACCCTGTTAGACCATTAAGACCCTGACAGGCCATTAAAACCCTGACACAGACCATAAGACCCTGATAGACCATTAAGACCGTGACACAGACCATAAGACCCTGACGAATAAGTACACAAGTTTGGTGATGATTGACCGCACAGACTTCACATGGAACCGTCGCAACGCAGTCGTTGTTATGTTAAGCCCGAGTTGCTAGACGACCCTGGCTGCAAATTAAATGTGCTGCCGCTAGGGGCGTCTAGATTTCTAGGCTGGCAGAATGGTTCTCTGCTTACTAAAAGCAACCAACCTGTCCATCAGGAATCCTGAAGTTATAAACATAACAAAAGCAATCATAGGTGGAATGTACGGGTACTTTCCTCGCCACACCTTACAAAGAACATAACTGACAGTCAGCCAAGCAATAATCCTGGGAGATTTATGACTTACTACCATGCATACACACATTCAGACTGTTCATGCACAACAATGGTGTTGCCGTAACCTAATTATTAACTATGACGTCATGTGGTATACAAGGAAACTCTCATCTATCTCTCTCACACACACACGCACACCTCACAAGGTCTGTGTAAAGAACACACTGACAGCAGCAGAAAATGTGTCTTACACCAATGAGCTGACATTAATACATAGCACACAAAATAGGCATGTAAAAGGCCAATGCGTGAGCAAAATAAACACCTGAATGCGACCAAATTATCGTAATAACTATTAAATTAGGTGGTTGTACACAAGGCACTTCGCTATATCTCACTAACACTTTTTTTCAAAACCAGCCCAAACTGTATGTACCCGCCCAATGCTAACTGTTCCAGCCTAAAGTGATGAAAAGTAGCCCAGTTGGGAGGGGAACAGCCCAATCTTGCAACACTGGTTAGTGTTTTTGGGGAAAACTGATCCAAAGTTGATCAGGATGATCAGCGTATTCTGGAGTTTCTAATGGAATAGATTTGCACATCTGTTTCGATTAGTGATAGTTGTAACACATTGGGTTGGAGAGTTTGAAGTTTAAAATATCCTACCAGGTAGAGAACAAGCGGAAACATATCATTGTGGGCTAAATTGGCAATGGCTGGGGCAGAATGGTTCTCTGCTTACTAAGAGCAACCAACCTGTTCATCAGGAAGTAAGTAATATGTTTGGCTACTGAAATCATAGGTGGAATGTAAAGGTACTTCTTTGGAAGCAACTATCAACCGTCCCTTGGAACCATTTCCTTGACACACCTTAAAAATAACATAACTGACAGTTATGGAATAGCCTCAGCTTGGATCTGGTGATAGGCAAACAAACTTTCATGACCGTACAACAAAACGCTGAGGAGTTATGAGTCTTTAAAGTTTTCAATGAATTGCCGTAGCGCCCCCTATGGTCCTATTTGGATGAACTTTAGCCAGGTTAACCTTGACCTATGCTTCTTGAAGTACTTGCGCGATGATTGACTCAAGTTAACCCTGCCTTTAGTCACCTAACATTGGTTGGGCTAATTTGGACGTCCAGCCACCATTTTGTTACAGGTTCTTGGTTTCCTAGGAACATGTGCTCAACATTAGGAGAGACAAATGTCTACAGGATTTCATGACTGTAGAAGAAAGGGGTCAGAAAATATGCATTTTCAGTTTGATGATGATTGGATTAATTTAACCCCGCCTTTTGGCATTAAGGTAAATTTGGACGACTTTGAGCCTCTGGCGGCCATGTTGTTTTATCAATTGACTTCATCTTACTTGAGCAGTTGGAACTTTGGTCCCCAACAGCCACTTAGTCAGTCCCGCGCAAATCAAACATTCCGTCTATGAACTGTGGTGACTTTAGTTACAGCCCACGCCCATCTCGATGTCGCGTCTTAATTTAAATTATGTGGTTATGTTCTGAACAACTTTTGTATTGGAGTCAAGATCGTAGGAGTCAATTCTGACATTGATATGAGCATTTAAGTCTTTTTGCGGTTTAAACCACACCCCTTTTAGAAGTCAATGGCTCATGGGTGCTTTAAAATTGATTGTACAGACTAATTTTTAAGTCAGATTGAAGAAATTGGTGCATAGATGATATGGGCTAAAGGATTTTTGTCAAAGTTAAAAAACCTGGGATCCTTGGGGAATTTAGTGTTTTTAACAAAATTCAAGATGGCCACAAATCTGTTTGCCGGAAGTCATAGTTTCTTGAGGCATATTTGTTCAGCATGAGGATATGCATGTGTGAACAAAGTTTCATGTCTGTAAGTTAAAACGTTTACGAGATATGCTTGTTCAAAGTTTGCATTTTTGCAAACACACACACACAGACACACACACGCACACACGGACACAAACACACACACTTGATGGGTTTGTAATTTTGGGGAAAAGTGTAAATATTGCGTCTTTTTCAAACAGAATTGAGGGAATGCAGACGCACCGAAAGGCCACAGGAAACGCAAATAAAGAGGACCCGCCTCTTCCCGTCGCAGAGCTGCAGAGATCATAGTCAGAGATTATAATGAAACATGGATTTGATAGGCAGAGGTTCAAACACAATATCTCTCTCTTTCTCTCTCTCTCTCTCTCTCACTCTCTCTCTCTCTCACTGTATCTCTTTGTCTCTCGCCCTCCTTACCTTCTGCAGACTGAGCATGCCCAGTTGGGCGTCGTCCTCTGGGGCTTCCTGGGAGGAGAGCAGGGCTCTAGGGAACACAGGAGAAAGGTTGCTGGTTCAACTGCCACACAGTACAGGACAGTCTAGCTTCAGGATGCTTGACTGCCAGATGAAAGGTTGTGGGTTTGAACCCCCAATATAGTCCCCCTGTAAGCGTCCTTGAGCAAGAAGTCCTCTAATGAGGCCTGACCTGAGAAAAGCACTTTGTCTTCACAAGGGGAGAGAGGAGGAGGTACAGGAGCAGGTACAGGAGGAGGTACAGGAGGAGGAGGTACAGGAGGAGGTACAGGAGGAGGAGGTACAGGAGGAGGTACAGGAGGAGGAGGTACAGGAGGAGGTACAGGAGGAGGAGGTACAGGAGGAGGAGGTACAGGAGGAGGTACAGGAGGAGGTACAGGAGGAGGAGGTACAGGAGGAGGTACAGGAGGAGGTACAGGAGGAGGTACAGGAGGAGGAGGTACAGGAGGAGGTACAGGAGGAGGTACAGGAGGAGGAGGTACAGGAGGAGGTACAGGAGGAGGTACAGGAGGAGGAGGTACAGGAGGAGGAGGTACAGGAGGAGGTACAGGAGGAGGTACAGGAGGAGGAGGTACAGGAGGAGGTACAGGAGGAGGTACAGGGAGGAGGAGGTACAGGAGGAGGAGGTACAGGAGGAGGTACAGGAGGAGGTACAGGAGGAGGAGGTACAGGAGGAGGTACAGGAGGAGGAGGTACAGGAGGAGGAGGTACAGGAGGAGGTACAGGGAGGAGGAGGTACAGGAGGAGGTACAGGAGGAGGTACAGGGAGGAGGAGGTACAGGAGGAGGAGGTACAGGAGGAGGTACAGGAGGAGGTACAGGAGGAGGAGGTACAGGAGGAGGTACAGGGAGGAGGAGGTACAGGAGGAGGTACAGGGAGGAGGTACAGGAGGAGGTACAGGAGGAGGAGGAACTATAAGTTCTACTATATATTAGTGTAACTTATACGCGGTATTACAAAGTGGATTTTACCGCTACGAGGAAAGCCAGTCGACCAGACGTCCCACAGCCGCTCAGTACAACAAGGCTGTCTGGCGCTCCCTGGTGGCGGAATCACAATGACACAGCTCTACCGTTTATTCTCCAACAGAGACGGACGGACGGACAGGCGGTCGGACAGAGGGAGACATTTGTCAGGCCTCAACAGACCTTGAGGATGTCTGCCGCCTTCACGGCGACCGCCAGCAAGGTTTTCATCACACTGTCGCTGAGAAGTTTCTGTTTTGAAGGAATACAAAATAAACAATTATGAGCAGTAAAGTCACCATTGTGAAGTCCGCTGGTTTCTCAGCAGGTCTGGGGTTGACATTTAACACATTCTTTAGTGCAGGGACGTGCACAGGAGTCTTGAGGGGCAGGAGCCGAATTGTTGACCGGGGGGGGGGGGGGGGGGGGTGGATCGCGGACGAGCGCTATCGCGGGCGCGATTGTTGAAGAACACTCAGAGGGCACTTTTTAATACGAGGCAAAAAGGGCAGGGGCTCAAGCACCCCTAGGGCCCTATGTGTGCACGTGCCTGGCTGTGTCTTCAAAAACAACGGGGACAGGTGGTTTCTTCTGTATTGAGCCAGGGACAGGCAGCCAAAAACGGGGACGTCTGGTCACCCGATTGTGGTAGGCTGACGCCCGAAGGCAAAGGAAGTGTTGGGGGTGTGGCATGGAGTGAGTCACTGACGCGGGCCTCCTTAAAAACACAGGTGTGGACGTCTTAATCAGGACGGCTGCCATTAACGGTGGCGTTGGAGAGGCACCAGTCTGTTGTCGCTCTGCACGGTGGACATAAAGCTAGTGCTGGGCTCCTTAAGACCAGTGGAAAGTGGCCCCCGTGGTTTACTCAGGCTGTCACTCACTAAATGCGAGGTGTGTGAGCGTTTTGCGGCTAATGCCTGAGGGTAAAGTAGTGACGGATGATGATTGTCAGTCCTCCTTCTCGGTGTATAGGTTCCTTCACAGAGGGCTGTGGTAGGCCTACCTCCTGGTTTAAGAGACCAACTCCTCGTCACAGACAACCTGTTGGCTGCTGCTTTGCTGCGTTGCTATGGTGATTGGTGGCCGCGTCCGTCACGCTTTGACCTCTGCCTCCCCGGCCGCCTGCTGGCTGCGGCTACGTCTATCTTAGACGCCCTTGTTCTGGCTGGTGTGTGTGCTTGTGGTGTGGCGGTGGTGGCCTGAGTGTGCTCGTACAGAATGGTTGTGTGATCTGAATGGTGGTTGCTTGTCTGATGTTCTGTCATTCATTGGAGTTGTGTGTTTCTTTATTCATTCCTAGTTTACTTTGTGTTGTGTTTCTTTATTCATTCCTAGTTTACTTTGTGTTGTGTTTCTTTATTCATTCCTAGTTTACTTTGTGTTGTGTTTCTTTATTCATTCCTAGTTTACTTTGTGTTGTGTTTCTTTATTCAATCCTAGTTTAGTTTGTGTTGTGTTTCTTTATTCATTCCTAGTTTACTTTGTGTTGTGTTTGTATTCATTTAATCCCGGGGCTGTACAGGTCGCTGCCTATGGGGCTTTTCTTGGTGTGATTTTGTTTGCTGTTCTTTTTGTTGATTTGGTTTGGGTTAGTTTTTTTATCTTTGTTCATATTGATTTGATTTGTGGTGATTTACAACTGTGGCAGACTTGGAGTTGATTGTTTTATAGTCAGAGTATTATTTGTAGTTTTCATTCTGTTTGCTCACAAAGCCTAGGCCTGTTCCACTGCTACACAAACTGCTGTCACTGTAACAGTGTTTGTTCTGGGGATAATATTTCATTTTTTAACTTTTCTACTTACTGCGATGCATTGCGTTTAAATAAACGAATGAACATTTGAGGAATCCTGAATCTGTCACATTCATTTGGTTGAGTGGCCTGTCTGGGGTAACGTGATAACCTTGTTTGGGGTGGACTCTCGTAGTGGTGACACATAGACATAGACTCGGCAGAGGCTGTCCTACCTCACTATGATATGTGATGTAGGCGATGATGGTGTTTTGCAAATCACACAATAAATATGATAGAGGAGCAGAAACAGGGGCAGTAAATTCAGCTATTTTAATAAGTTGAAGAAACAATTCATATAACTATAACTATATATTAATATATACATAGCCTACATGAACAATATATGAATACATTAGATATCTATCTATATATATAAGCACATAAAAGTTTTAGTATGAGCTAAACCCCTGAAAGAGGGCTGTTTTGCAGAGCTTCTTTCTGCAGTTCAAGAGAGGCGAGTGTGGCGACGTGGTGCAGCCTTAACTTATGAAACAGACACGACCAATGACAAGTCTGGTTGTCCACGCCAAACGGTGTCTCCTCCTGAACAGTAGCCCCCCGGGCCCTGTATGCCAAACGGTGTCTCCTCCTGAACAGTAGCCCCCCGGGCCCTGTATGCCAAACGGTGTCTCCTCCTGAACAGTAGCCCCCCGGGCCCTGTATGCCAAACGGTGTCTCCTCCTGAACAGTAGCCCCCCGGGCCCTGTATGCGACGGTCCGACGGTTGGAGCAGGAATCCGCTGCAGTGCTCTGGCACCTCGTGTCTTCTGCTGCTGCTCGGAGTGCGACCGCTCCAAGATGGCGGCCGCATTTCATGCGCCCAGCAGCCGATGCGGCGTCCGTTCTTTATCAGGTCTGTGAGCCGGCCACTCTACCGCTGGAGTTACGCTGTGCCTGCGTCACTCGGTAGAGATCACAGGTTGCCAGGTTCGCCCACATGCAACAGGAAACATACGATCGAAAAATAGATCTGTTTTTGATCATTGACGTATTAACCAAGACAGCGGTGACTTGTGGAGTCACTGCATGCAAGTCTCAGTCAAGTCTCAAGTCATGGATACAAGTCAAGTCAAGTCTTTAGAGGAAAAACCTCTGACCTTATTGAATTAATTCCTACCCTCCTCGACATTCACCCCACTGTTCACACGGTAATTGCGCACTCAGGCTGCAATGACGTCATGTCAAGACAATCTTCCAAATTACACAGGGACCTTGAATCGCTATGCTGCTCGGTGGAGAGCCTGGGAAAACGGTGCATCATCTCTGGCCCCATCCCAAACGCCTCTAGAAACTCAGAGCGCTTTAGCCGCCTATACAGCCTCCACCAATGGCTGCAGGGATTCTGCTCAGCCACTGGTCTTGACTACATTGCTAACTTCGACTCGTTTTGGTCTAATACATCAATGTACAAAGCAGATGGGGTGCACCTCAACAAAAGAGGAACCAAGCTGCTTACAAAAAATACTATAAACTACATAGCATTCAACATAAAACAATGACATATTCCTCAGCATGACCTGTCTCAGGTTCGCTTGTCTGTAGGTAGCCCTTACAGTATGAGTCCTGCTGAGGATGTCTGCCCCATCTCCCCCTCTCTGCTCTATAGCTCCCCCCTCGGGCCACACCAGGCTTCTCCCCCTCCTATTCAACTTGCCTCTCTTTTCTCCATCCCTGTAATCATCACCCCACGAATTTCCCAGTCATGTACACCTGTTACCTGCAGAAACACCAACAATCTTCACCTGATCCAGACTAACACTCTACCAACTAGGACTCCCACAGCAACCACCTTCAGAATGTCGTTGTTTAATGTTAGGTCTTTATCCAACAAAACCTTCATTTTAAATGATTTTATTTCCTCAGAAAACTTGGATTTTATGTTTTTAACTGAAACGTGGTTGCAATATGCTGACTGTACCCAGCTTGTGGAACTATGTCCTCCCCACTATGAGTGTTTTAACCAACCCAGGGTCAGTGGTCGTGGTGGCGGTCTAGTCTGCGTTTATAAGAAGAATTTTAAATGTAATTTATTACATTTTAACGGGTTCTCCTCCTTCGAGGCTCTGACTTTTAAACTAGCTGGTTCTTATCCGATTTTATTTGCTCTTATCTACCGCCCTCCAAAATCTGTCAGTGGCTATTTAGCAGAATTTTCTGAGTTTTTATCCTCCATTATTTTAAACTACGACAGAGTGGTACTCTGCGGGGATTTTAATCTACACATAGACGACCCCTCCAACACCCTGGCTGCTGATTTTATGACTATCACTAACTCTTTTAACCTTCAACAACATGTTCGGGGCCCGACTCATAACCGTGGGCACACACTGGACCTCGTCTTCACTCTCGGTATGAGTTTAACACTCCTAGACGTGCTAGATCTTACGGTCTCGGACCACAGGTGCATAGTTTTTAACAGTGAATGTCTAGTCTCTGAGACAGTAGCCACACACTCCTGGCGCACTCGGGTTTTTAACGAAAATAGCCCGGCAGAATTCTGCACCCAATTTAGTCTCAACTACCAGCCACCACCTGAATTTGCAGACACCAATAATCTGATTAGCAATTTTAACTCTGTCTGCCTATCCACCCTTAATGCCGTTGCTCCTCAGAAACCTATAACCAAGTCCACGAAGAAGAGGCAACCATGGCTAAATGATACTATTCGAAGTCTTAAAAAAGAGTGTAGAAAAGCAGAGCGTTGCTGGAAGAAATCAGGTCTCCAGATTCACTTTGACATTATGAAGAGCCTTTTATCGACTTTTAACTGTACGATAAAGGAGTTGCGGAGACAATATTTTTCTAATCTTATTCTCACTAACCACAACAACCCCAGGATTTTATTTAAGACTGTCGACGCCCTGGTTAATACTCCCCCTCCCTCTGTCCCTATTGAATCAGATGCCGACTGTAATCTGTTTTTATCCTATTTTAACAATAAGGTGGAGTCTATCAGAGCCTCGATTACACCCAGTGCCTCTTTTAGCGATGCTTTTAGCGATGCCTTTTATTCTCAAAAGGACATTTTAAACCAGTTTTTTCCATTAACTTTACCTGAACTTCTAGATGTGGTTTCACACACTAGAATGTCCATCTGCCCCTTCGATGTGATTCCATCTAGATTTTTAAGCCAAGTAATGGATTCTGTTGGACCCTGCCTGCTTCCTATTATTAACAGCTCGCTTACTACTGGTTGCGTCCCGGACTATTTTAAAACGGCATGCGTAACCCCTCTCCTGAAAAAACCTAACCTAGACCCATCCCTACATCATAACTACAGACCAGTCTCCAAACTGCCTTTTATCTCAAAAATTTTAGAAAAAATTGTTTCTTCACAGCTTTTAGCAGCCTTAGAGGAAAATTTTATCTTCGACAAATTTCAGTCAGGATTTCGAAAGTACCACAGCACAGAAACGGCTCTGCTTAAAGTGACCAATGACCTTTTAATGGCATCTGACAGTGGGCTGTGCCCAGTCTTGGTACTTCTAGATCTCAGTGCGGCGTTTGACACAATCGACCACGGGATCCTTTTAAATCGTCTGAGGCACTGGGTAGGAGTTTCAGGTACAGCTTTGAAATGGTTTTATTCATACTTTTCAGATCGTAAGTTCTGTGTCGCAGCAAACAATTACACATCCTCCCTCACCCCACTAAAGTACGGCGTGCCCCAGGGGTCTGTCCTAGGACCAATTCTATTCTCATTATACATGCTCCCCCTGGGGCACATAATACAAAAATATGACGTGTCTTTCCATTTTTATGCTGACGATACTCAGCTGTACCTGCCCGTAAACGCCACTGACCCTGGGAAGTTGAGTGCTTTACTAGATTGTATCACTGCTGTCAAAAACTGGATGTCGCAAAGCTCTGCTGTTTTCTTCAGCTGAACGACAACAAAACCGAGGTTCTCGTTTTTGGCCCCCAGCAGATAACCAAGCAAATAATGCCATCTGCTGGGCCACTAGTGGACGCCATCAAACCCTCTGCTAGAAACCTTGGGGTCTGGTTTGATGGCAATCTAAGCTTTGAACAACATACGACTAAACTTGTACAGTCTTGTTTTTATCATCTCAGAAATATTTCAAAGATTAGATCGTTTTTATCTTTTAAAGACACAGAAATTATTTTACATGCTTTTATTTCATCACGTCTGGATTACTGCAATAGCCTTTTTACCTGCCTTAACCAAAAATCCCTGGACAGGCTTCAGTCAGTGCAGAATTCTGCAGCCAGGCTTTTAACTAGAACCAGGAAACGCGAGCATATCACGCCTGTTTTAGCCTCCCTGCACTGGCTTCCAGTACGTTTTAGAATTGATTTTAAAATTTTATTGATTACTTTTAAAGCACTCAACGGTTTTAGTCCTGCATACATTGCTGACCTGTTATCTCTGCACATTTCTGCCCGCCCTCTGCGATCCTCAAATAAAGGTTTTTTAGCTGTCCCTGGGGCCCGACTGATGACAAAAGGGGGAAAATCATTCTCAGTCCGGGCCCCAAGGCTTTGGAACGATCTGCCAGAGGACATCAGGTCAGCTTCATCAGTAGCTTGTTTTAAATCCTTACTCAAAACTCATTTCTATCGAAAAGCCTTCCCTGATTTTATCTGATGTCACTTAATTTGTCTTTGTTGTCATTTTAATTGTTTTTACTGGAAAGCACTTTGTAACACTTGTTTTGAAAAGTGCTATATAAATAAAGTTGTTTATTATTATTATTATTTAGTCACTGTTGAACACGTCCTCAATCTGGTGACTGGAGTCTGACTGGAGTCAA
>NW_028179700.1:15000-17323 GCF_964030765.1 Micromesistius poutassou | reverse complement strand
GAGAGAGAGAGAGAGAGAGAGAGAGGGGTGAAGTGATCCCCCTCACCCAGGAGTGACCCCTCTCCTCTCTCCCTCGCGGCCCCAGTCCAGCTGCTCCCTCTGGGGGGAGCCACACCGACCCGAGGAGGCAAGAGAGGTGGCCAGTGTCCAGGGGCTACAAATCAGAGGCTGAACTAAGACGTTTGAACAAATAGGAGAGAGAGGGAGGGAAAACAAGAGGCGAGTGGAGGGAGTGAGGGGGGGGGGGGGGGGGGGGGGGGGGGGGGAGGAGGAGGGGAGGGAAGAGGAGAGGAGAGGAGGAGGCAGCTCAGGGGCCACCGTGGAGGGGAGAGCGAGAGAGAGGGTGTGTGGAGAAAGTGAAAGTGAGCGTAGACGCTGATGTAGAAGGAGGGAGGGAAGGAAGGAGAGAGGAAGGAAGGGAAGAAGGAGGGGAAACAAAGAAGGGAGGAAGGAAGGTAGGATGGAAAGGAGGGAGGAGGAAGGGAGGAAGGGAGAGGTGGAGGGGGCAAGGGGGGGAGTGAGGGAGAGAGGAAAGAATGACGGAAGGGAGGAAAGAAGGAAGGAAGGGAGGAAAAGAGGAAAAGAGGAAGGAAGGTAGGAACTAGGAAGGAAGGGAGGCACAACATAAGGAAGGAAGGAAGGAAGGAATGAAAGGAGGAAAAGAGGAAGGACGTTAGGGACTAGGAAGGAAGGCGGGAACGGAATGAGGGAAGGAAGGAAAGAAGGAAGGAAAGAAGGTCAGAAGAAAGGAAAGGTAGGAACTAGGAAGGAAGGGAGAAAGAGGGAAAGTGAGTGAATGCTCAGGAGTCAGGGAGTGGGTCAAGCCAAGAAAAGCATGTAAAATGGGGGGAGCACGTCGAGGTGGAGAGTAGATGAGAGGTTGGGCTGTGCGGAGGAAGAGGCGGGTCATTAGCTCTTCTAGATCAGCCGTTACATCCCTTGGAAGAGGAGTGGGGGGTGGTGGTGGGGGGGGGAAATGGGGGGGCGGGCGGTAGGAGGGGGGGGGGGGGGCTGTCGGGGATAAAAGACATATGCACATATATACCAGTAGATAGACGGATTGGGACCATTGGCAGTTTACTCAGCAGAAACCTTGCCTCAGCCCGGGCCTGAGAGGTCAAATGAAAGTGTTTGTTTTAAACAGTGTGGAGCTGCAGACTGAGGAGGTGTGATACGGTGAGAGCAATAGAATGCACCACAATAACTGGCAGGAGAGTTGTTCAAATATCTGGCACTGGATTCTTCCTCCTGTGAATGCTCTGCTATAGGATTCAGAAAAAAACATGTGCGAGCTGTTAAAAATTTGGATTATTTACAAAGACTATATCACAAAAGTCTGCTTATGACGGCTTGGTATTGTTTTTGGAACCGGCAGTAGAAAATGAATCCCTGTCTAAGCAAGAGGCTTCAATTAGAAGGACGCTGTGCCCTGGATCTCCTGATAACATATGAAGAATGAGGCAGAAGGTCAGAAATGACTCCTACTTGGTCCGTGTTCAGCGGAAACTACTTCTCTGACGTTTGGGTATTCAACATTCGAGCTGCATTAAATGATCCAAAAACCATAACACGTTTTGATGTTTTCAATTAGCTGACTTGGCTGTGACATTCCAAATCTGTTATTTTTTCCAACAAATACCGGTCAAATCTTTTGTTCTGTTATTTTTTCCAACAAACACCGGTGAAATCATTTGTTCTGTTATTTTTTCCAACAAATACCGGTGAAATCATTTGTTCTTTTATTTTTTACAAAGATCCACATACACAAAGTACTCTCCCTTTTTGACCGAGTTCCTGAAGGCCTTTCTCCCTCTGTGGCCTTCGTGTCCACGCCGACTCTGCTTCCTGCTCCGGTGTGGCTGCCTGGTGGCTTTGTGTCCCTGTTCCCCATCAATCCCCTGATGCCACAATGGGCCCCGACAGCAGCCTGACAGCCTGGTGACCGGCCTGCCACCCTGACGGCCTGTCCCGCCAGCATGCCATATCAGCCAGTCGGTCAGCCGGCCTGCCTGTGACAGTGAGACAGCCAGTCCGCCAGCCATAGAGTCAACAGCCAGTCGGCCAGCCTGCCAGCCAGTCAACCCTAGAGTCAGTCGGCCAGCCATACGTTCAACAGCCAGTCAGCCGGTCCGCCAGCCTGTCACCCATACGCTCAACAGCCAGTCAGCAAGCCCGTCCGCAATACAATCAGCAATACAGTCAGTCAGCTATCCAGCCATACAGTCAGTCAGCCAGTCAGCCAGCAATACAGTCAGCCATACAGTCAGCCAGCTAGTCAGCCATACAGTCAGCAGGCCATTTAGTCAGCCAGCCAATCAGCCTA
>NW_028179700.1:0-10000 GCF_964030765.1 Micromesistius poutassou | reverse complement strand
GAGAGAGGCCTATGTGTCGAGCATGTTATTATAAAGACATAAAAAGTAATGCATTTGTGAGTGAAAAAGAACGGGATCAATAAATGGATGATAAATCAAAAGAAAGGCGCCAATGCTACCGAAAATAACTAACTCCGTGGAAAGAAACTCACTCCACCCTTACAAAGGCAGAAGAGCTGGAAAGGTGGCTTCGGGTCTCCATGGAGATGATGATCTTAAAGGAGATGGGTAACCTCCTCCCCCTTCCACCGGGTGCTGTTATAGACCCACACTGGAATTAAAAGAAGCACTTCCAAAATAGGAGCGAACAAAAGGTGGGCTATAAAACAGCCTGCTATCATATTGCGGTTATCCTTGCAGGCTTATATATGCGGTCATTAATACCCCTGGATGTGAGTGTGTGTGTGTGTGTGTGTGTGTGTGTGTGTGTGTGTGTGTGTGTGTGTGTGTGTGTGTGTGTGTGTGTGTGTGTGTGTGTGTGTGTGTGTGTGCGCGCGCGCGTGGGTGCGTGTGTGTGTGTGTGTGTGTGTGTGTGTGTGTGTGTGTGTGTGTGTGTGTGTGTGTGTGTGTGTGTGTGTGTGTGTGTGCGCGTGTGAGTGGGAGAGTGTGTGTGGGATGCCTCCTCTCATGCTGCAGCAGGTGTTCGTTTACTGTGTCAGAGTTGGCGGGGCGAAGATCTTCCAAAGTTAATATTGTGTTTCCAGAGATGAGGGGAGTTCACTGTCCGGGCTTTATTTACACATTCTAAATTAATTAAGCGGAAGATTCCTCTGTCTGTTGCAAAAACACGGAGGCTGGAGGGAGAGATTGGAAGCAGCGAGGGGAGGTTGTGATTTATAGCGGCGGTGCAGGGCCACGACTCGCCTCTCCTCCAGACCGGAGAGCCGGGGGACCAGGCCAGTACATTCCACCGCTTTATGTGGGGGTGAATGAGTCTCATCTGCCACACACGCGCTCTTGCGCCGACACGCGCACTGCACATACGCACGAACGGGCGAACGCATACACATATATAAAAACACATATATATAGAGAGAGGGAGAGAGGGAGAGAGAGAGCGGGAGAGAGAGAGAAAGAGAGAGAGAGAGAGAGAGAGAGAGAGAGAGGTGGAAAGAGAGGGAGATGGGAAAACACAGGAAGATGAGGAAAAGAAAAGGCAAACATTAACCCAAGCACAGAAAATAACGGAAATATTGCAGCTCCTATCCTGATCAAAAATAATAAATTATAATTTTATCAATCGCACATTAAAAAAATAATAATTGGTACGGCGAGGTACGATTCTAAAAAACATACCCGTTATACGCTAACCTTTCCTGCTTATTATTTCAAAGGATGATGAGTTTCAATGTTTTATTGCGACAACAAGTAGCCTAATATAATATCAAATTATATAATATCATATGATATAATATAATATAATATTGTATTATGTTACATTATATTATAATATAGTATAGTATAGTATACAGTATAGTATAGTATAGTATACAGTATTGTATAATATTATATTATAATATATTATTGTATAATATAATATTATAATATATTATATTATATATATATTATATTATATATTATATAAAATGATATTGTATTTTATTTATATTATGTTATATTGTATTATATTATAGGCGTCGTCATAATTCTGCGTCTGGTATGATACCGACCCAAGCAAACTTTGTAAAGGGCCAACCATCTTAGAGCTCCTCGTTGTGAGCTTTGTCCTTCAAGACGTGGCGGACAATTGATCAGCAATAACCTTATTAGCATAGTTGGATGTAAGAGCTTTGAGCAAAACGATTGTATGTAATCCCCTGCTTACCCACACGCCCCACAACATAAAGACGAGGACTCGATCTGGTCAAGGTGAGTTCCCTAACATAAAGCTATTTAGAGGCCCACAACAAGAACTCCACGGATACTTGGTGATATTTATAAATGAGCTATGTTAAATTAAGACGACACCGAATCACCAACACGATCACGAGTTGGAGGTCTGAGCCTCCACACACACAGCCCATATGGTTGCGCTTAGAATTAAGAAATTGGATTGGTCTTTCCCATTTGCATTTACAAAAGTGTTTTGGTGACAGCTTAGTAATTTAACTGTCAGCTCCCATATCACCCGAGATCCCGTTTTGTTTTTAGAAAGCCTTCGTTTCGAAAAATGACGAATGTCCTAGTAGCAAATAAAGACCCACTTTCTGAGGTGAGAATGTGGGTGGTCTCCAAGTGACGACCAGTCCACAGCACAGTGCGTCAAAAAAAGAAACTCCCAGCACTAGCATAACATTACAACCATTACAACCAGCGACGGCGACCCATTAAGAGGAGCATGAAAAAGTAAAGGCCGTTGTGACGTTTTGCGTCTGGCCTCTCTAGACCTTTAATGGATCCGTTTTGTGCTCCGTGTTCACGGCGGTAGGGGAACAGTGACCACCTGACAGCAGGCTCGCTCTGGTCCGAGGCCTGTCATCAGGTCAGAGGTCAGGAACAAGTGGTGCACATCCGAGCAGGGCTTCATATGAAGGAATGATATCACAAGTAGCCCAGTGGGCTCTGTTAGATTAACATAAGGAGGGGAAGTTGACCCGCTCCAGAGTCTCTCCACCTCCTCCTTCTTCTTCTTCTTCTTCTTCTTCTTCTTCTTCTTCTTCTTCTTCTTCTTCTTCTTCTTCTGCCTCTTCTTCTTCTTCTTCTTCTTCTTCTTCTTCTTCTTCTTCTTCTTCTTCTGCCTCTTCTTCTTCTTCTTCTTCTTCTTCTTCTTCTTCTTCTTCTTCTTCTTCTTCTTCTTCTTCTTCTTCTTCTTGTTCTTACAAATTATTTTAATTCATTATTATATTGAAAATAAAATGACCTACTAATATCAATGCAACAATAGGTCTACTCTACTACCACTTATTATAAATATAAGAACAATGATTAAAAAAATAATACTAAGAAGAAGAAGAATGGCGTTTAATAGTTGTTATTATTATTATTATTATTATTATTAATAATAATATTAACTTATATAATAATATTGTTTTAAAATAATTATTGGTCCCTATATGTTGCTTTCGATTTTAATTTTTTGAACTCCACGGATTACCTCTGGTAGGATAGAGAACTGGCCTACTTTTGCATTTGCAAATAATTCCTGAAAAACGGGAATAGTCTCTTCATGGGGTTTCCAACTAATTTGCCATGTAAACGATGACACACCTAGATATCTAACCAGGCATCAAATTTCATCATTTGATGAATCATCATTTTATTATACATTTGTATTGGGAGAGATCTGTGAGACGGAAATGCAGAAACCATGGAAATGTATTACCAAAGTGTTACTCATCGGCGGTATAATAAGGGCTTTAATTCACGCTAGCAAAGCAGAAATAAAGGAAGGGGTAAATAAAGGGAGCGTCTGGATGAAGAAAGCAGGGCTGTGTCGGTGCCCGTTTCAAAGAGCTGGAGAGAGTCAGCCCTCCCACCCTCCTGCCTTAATAATCATCTGTCAAAACACCCCGCAAACTAATTTAACCATTTGCACACAGATCTGGCAAATAAAGGAGGCTTTACACCCCCTTCTGTCAGGGAACATGTGTCCGACCAACTCTGCAATAGACCAATGGGCCTGTTTTCTGTAGCCCCGTCCCTGTGCTTCTTTTATATGTATCCCGAGACAACACAGATGACATGAAAGCGGCCCAAACCGAGGGCCTTTTGAGAAGATTGCTTTTCAGGGGCTAAATGTGTGTGGCTCGACTCACAGGGGACCACTCGCTGTGTGCATATTCAGGCCCTGGGCACGGGGTCTTCACTGACAACATCAACAAACGGGTAAAAAAGCCGCATTATGGTGGATTAGGAGCACCCGATGAAAAATGCTGCTACAAATTAGCAAGGAAGCCCCCGAGGGATCGTGGGTATCCTTGTAGAACGCTCACTTTCAATTACAGACCGCCGAGGCCCACTCGCGTCCCCATTCACTCGGGCTTTTGTAACTTGCTAGAAAATGGTCCTTTACAAGTGGCCCCAAAGCCACACAAGAGAAATCCTTGCCTACTGTTGCGTGATATTTCTCACTGTCGACGGTAGCTATACGATTAAGGGGCTTTTCAATATCTCAATCGAAATTAGGCTACTAGATTATTTTGTTCAAAAAGGAGACAACAAATAAACCGAGTCAGCATACGGACGGGGATTTTCCACCCAATTAAGTGGTTTTAATTAGGTAGGCTATTTAACACTAAGTAGGCCTAGACCTAATATTGTGTGTTTTTTACATGATGTGTTTCCGGAAGATATAGGTTAATATATTTAATTACAACTGTTCAATTCAACCTTTAATAATAACGATAAAGATTATAGCCATATATACCGCCTATAGGCTAGGCTAATAAATTGCTTCATTGGTAGCCTAACTGTAATACTAACGCTTATAATATTATGAATTGCATATAATTTCAATTATTTGTTTTTTTCACAAATTATATATGAATAGACTATATTTAGGCCTACTACGGACTTCTCTTAAAGCAATAGAAAAAGTTAACAAGATGGATGTTGAAATTCACAAACATTTATTATTCTTGTCATTACAACAAAAATGGCCTATAAACATTAGGTGTGTCTCTCTCTATTGGCAACACAAGACATACGCTTCACAGATTAATTTGATGTGAAATAGATAGAAACGAACCCTATACGCACAACAGTTAAACAGAAAGAGGGAGAGAGAGAGACGGAGACAGAGGGAGAGAGAGTTCACGCTCATCTTTACACCAATACCCATAACCTACATGTCCATGACAATATGAAATGGTAAAGTCACACATTTATCGAGACGGCCGCCTGTAAGAGGAGATCTGGAGTTGTGGTGGAAAAGGTTACATTTATTATCAGAACCCCATTTCTCTGGATGTGCTTTCTAAAAAACCTGAGTTTGCGGTTTATGTAAGCCTATGCCAACAACAGTGCTTTATTTCTCACAAAATATAAAACAATACAAACCATATAAATCTCAATTATTATAATTATAATTAATATTATTATTATTATTATTATTATTATTTATTTCAAATGCAAATCATCCCAATAGAGATAGGTGACATTTAACTTATGTTAAATAAAAATGATATTTTCATACTCGACCAATGAATGATGGCCATTAGACCAAATCCAGGACAAAAATGTACAATAACTATGAGTAAGAAGACCCCTTTCCAAATCTCAAATCGTTTTTCTCGTTATTATTCACATATTTACAAAAAAAACAATAAAAACATAAATATACATTTTAAGTTATCCTTTCTCGCAACTTATGAACAGTGAAAGAGAGCCTTGACACTCTTTTTCCCTCCCCCGCAAAGAATGTTTATCCTACCTTCCCAAACGGTCGGTATTACCACAATGGGCTGTTAATGACGACCGTTCGAAGTGATACTGGCATTTAGAAAGGACAAGTGTTCATATTGGCCGTTTTGCTTGAGAACGCCTGGCTCGCTGTCCCCGCTAGTAATATGCTCTCCTGCGAGATGTTTAAGTGGTTGGAGGCAGAGGCGAGTGCCGGGGTCAGCATGGCCAGGATCTGCGCCTGGTTGCTGGACTGTGAGCCGTACGACGAGGCCGTGGAGTTGGCGGCGCCAATGATGTTGTCGATGGAGAAAGAGGGCCTGCTCGGCGCGGTAGTGTCCGTTTTGAGGGGTGGCAAGCTGGGTAAAGTGGGGCTTAGTTGGGGGTAAAATGGCTTTCGTAAATCGGCACTTAAGAGAGAGGGTAAGGGATGGGGCGTGGGGAACATTGAGGCTGGAGTAGGCAGTGCGCACGGCGCGCTTTGGAACGGGAACGCGCTCCCCGGATGGTGCGGGTGATAAGGATTGTGAGCCGCGTGGAAGTTCTGCAGCTGGAGTCCATAGTTGTACCCGTAGGGGCCATATCCAAACCCTGGCAGAAAGCCCCCGGAGTCCCTTAAGATTTCATTGGTTTGATGTCTCTTGAAGCGCTTCCTCCTGCGTAAAAAGCTCCCGTTGTCAAACATGTCCGCGGACTCGGGGTCCAGGGTCCAGTAGTTGCCTTTTCCAGGGTTCCCAGGTTCCCGGGGGATTTTGACGAAGCAGTCGTTAAGGGAAAGGTTGTGGCGGATTGAGTTTTGCCAAGCGGGGAATTTTTCTCTGTAGTATGGGAACCTGTTGCTGATGAACTCGCAGATTTCGCTCAAAGTGAGGCGCTTTTTGGGACTCTGCAGTATCGCCATGGTGATAAGAGCTATATATGAGTATGGTGGCTTTACGAGTGCACTTTTGCTGGGTTTGTCCCCAACCATGCTCCCAGGCTCGGCGTTGGAGCCCATCTGCTCTGACTGACACTCGGAGCTGCTGAGTCCCGGGGAGGACACCCTCTCACTGGCATTCTGAGAGAAGTTATCGTCGGAGTCATTGTCCAAGTTAAAATCGTGATGCATATATTTTCCGTCTTTGCCCACGGCGATATCTCCCCCGACCACATCGATGTCCAAGTCTTCGGACAATGCAGAGCTGTCGGACATATCCGCCCCCAAAGTCATCCTTGGAAGAAACCGTTTATCGTCCGCTCTCTCGCGGTCCCTTCTGTCAGCTCCTATCGCCTGATTTCGATTCTGAAGTCTGTAGTCTGCAAGATCCAATCCTTAACAATACACCAGGCTTCTTCGACAGCTGAAACAACACATTTCAGAATAAATGGTGTGAGAAAGATTAAAAAGTCATTGACCTGTGTGTTCTGCGTGTCCGACGACCATTCACGGAGTGGGATCGCGTGCACTCACTCAAGGCAAAACTTTGGATTTCATGCGAAGAAAAAACTTCTTGGATTGAAAACTGTTTTTCTCCCATCAAACGACGACTTGCGTTCTGGTTTGTACCTCTGTAACGCGAGGTCACGCGAACATATATCCAAAAAGGCAGTATTTTTACGCGCAGGAATGGGTAAGTATCCAGTGGAAGTCTCACACTCTCCTCCTTCATAGCCCTCAAAAGCTTTTTATCTGACGGCACAGACCACGTGACATCGTGTCACTGTTGACCAGGAACTGAAAGAGATTGTGGAACCTTTGGTCAGTGATGATGGCGAGCGTGAGCCTCCATCATAATCATTATTTCGATTTCAGGCCAATTTAGTGTGTAACACATACGATGATTAGCAGGTATAATGTTGATGGGGTTATTGTCCTATATTTATTTTCTATTAACTGATGGATTACAATTCGGGAAAGTATGCAAGCACGAGTTGATCACAATATAAACAATTCAACAACATATTGGTCAACTAAACCAATAATAATAAACAAATAGGATAATATAAAATAGGCCTAAAAAGCAAAGGTGCATATCAAACTGCTTAATTAAACATGTAATATAAATAATACTAACTATATAATTACGGGTATAGCCATTGTTCAAAAAAGGAAAAAAAAAAAAAAGGTTCAGCTTTTCATTTCTATTTTTTATTATCATTTTCTAAACATCCATGACTTTCCTCAATGAAATGAGCATGTAACAGCATAACAACCATGGCCTATATTCATATGAATACAAAATAAATAAAAAAGGATTTTAAAGGTTCTCCCTGATCACGAGTTTCATGTTTTGCTTGTCAAGAAGTCATAACATAATCCATCTGCATTTTCTACATAATTCGCATATGGATAAACACACAAGGCCCTTGCAGTTGAAAACCTGCTCCGATCCATCTTCGTTCTGCGAGATGGTAGAGATGCCACCGGCGATGTGATGTCTGTGGGCCCTTCAGAGCACACAGTCGTCAAGACATTCCTGTCATTAGGTTGAAGAAACATGGCGTTAATTCGCGCGCATCATCACCTCATTCATCTATGACACGGATATAGGCCAAACGATCACAGACTCAAGCATCAGTTCTAAAAGCAAGGCACTTCAGGGTGAACATGCTGCCTCTTCAGGGTAGGCCTATATTGTGGGGGCAATGTCGTTTCTTACTGTGCTGAGTTTATATTTAAAAAGGTTGTGGTGAATGTGAGTCACACATGATGCGAGTCAGACCAACCACAAAGGAAAACCGTGTCAAGCCTTTGATGAACTGAAATTACAATTTGTCAATTTCTCTAAACGGTAAATACTAAAAGCTTGTGATCAATAAATGCAAATTATTTAATATTGAATGTGGTCAAATATGATATCATAAGGTCTTTCACGCATGTTATGTGAGTGTTTTTTAAAGCTGTTGCGATAACCTTAATAGGCCTACAGGACTTCTTAAATAGCTGCCGGTGACATGCATTTATTCAATCGCTTAATCGATTCGATATCATACACTGTGTCCACCACACGCCATATCATAAAAAGAATGGTAGCTGATTATTGATGATAATAAGTAGGCTATTGTTGAAAATTCAACTTATTGTCGAATGATAAGGGCTAATTGTGAATATTGTGAATAATTCGTTTTTTTATGTTTGGAAAACATGCTATAATTACTTTATTATCAACAAATTAAAATGTCATTAACTTCGTGTGGATGAACACAATTAAATGTAGGCTATTATACCTATGCGACTTTTTTTTTTTAAACAAACCATTTTTGCATGGTGTATTTTGTGAGGTCGAAGCGCCCTCTACTGGCCATCAAGAGTGAATGCAATCCTAGCCTCATAATTTAAACTATCAATCAATTGTGGTCCCGCCCAATGGCTGTATAATGACAACGCACGCGACCACACGCAAAGTTGACCCTTCACTGGAATTGTCAGAGTGATCACACAGTTGCCCATAGGCTAATGGTTGTATCGTTGCATTCAGCCAGGGTATTCAACCAATGGGGAGGTTTAGAGCTCCTGGTTACAATGGCAATTAGGCCTACATTACTTGGTACAATATTTTGAGTCTTAAAATTATTATTGAACGGTTTTGTCTACTTCCCGTTTAACTTTCCGCTCTGGCCTGTCCACTATTTGATTATAATGATTGATTTCCCATGATCAAGTGCAGCTACAAAAAAAATAATGCAAGAAACTTACTTGATTCTAGTGGTTAATGTGTTATGTTAATAGAACCAGTTGCAATATTGGCATGTGGCACGAAACCACTATAGTGAGTGGTTCAGCAGATTACATCTGACACAGGCCGAGGCCATTTCTATTTTTTGTTTAAATTATGAACCGGTATATTTTTAGAAAGGTTAGGCCTACATCTTTGCTTGAGTGCTCCCCTCCTGACGATGGCTCCCCGATATCCCATACATCCCTGACACTACGCGTGTTGGCTGCGGTTCCATCCCTCTGGCGGACCGATACACTACGGCCCCCCCGGTGGAATGTGAAGGGCCGGCTCTTGGATCAAGAGCGACACCGAGTTGATAGACCTGGCTCGGCCTTGTGTGCAAGAGGACCATGTGCTGGTATTTTTATTTTGAAGTTGTATTTTTTAGGCCATTCAACGTTTGTATTTTAACCAATCGTCTTGACCCCTAAAAGTAACACGTGTAGTAGATGTTTCAGAGAGGGCACAAAGTCCTTTATAATAGTGCACCGTGTAGCGAATATAAAATAATTAAATTTTTAAAGTCTGATTCTGTAAGGCCTAATAACAAACATTATTCGTATAGACTATATCGTATGGATCTTTATTTAAATATATAAAAAATAATAGGGTAAATAATATCATTAAATAAATAGGAGAGGCCTATTATTTTCTCATTATTATCGAATAGGTTACTTATATACAAGCTGGCTCCCACGACCGCAGACAAGCAGAGCTTAGAAAGCCGGAAACACCGACCCTCTGAACCAATAGGCCTACATTTGAATTGACTGTCCGTTCTGAATTTATGAATGGCTTGCAGACATGCTGCTAAGCATTTGATACATTGTCCGAACGAAGACCACCCTCACTGTAACTCTAAAACGAAATACTTTGCCCAAAATCGACATTTCCTAATGCCTCATTAACCAGGTCGGAGACTCAACCCACTCATGGAATACATCTGATATTGAACCTCAAAT
>NW_028179701.1:0-18327 GCF_964030765.1 Micromesistius poutassou | reverse complement strand
ACTACAAAAAAGGCCTCCAAAGCTCCGGCCCCGGACGAAAACAACTTCCTGTGTGTGTGTGTGTGTGCACCCGTCCTCCGTCCGCCCTTTTTTTCTTTCTACAACCGACACAGAGACACTGAGTTACCCTCCTCCCACCCTACCCAAAACCCAGGGAGAAGGTCCTCCTGGGTGAAGGTGGACCTGAAGGTGTGGATGTGTGTCAGTGTGTCTGAGGACCCTCCTACACCTCGGGACACTCTGTAGAAGGACAGAGTGCCAGCAGGCCGGTCCAGATACACTCCTACTCTGGTAGAGCCAGCGGGGAGGAGACGTATGTCTGTCGGTCTATCGTTGTACCAGGCATAGTAACCACCATCATGACAACGAAGACTCCAGGACTTGTTGTTCCTTCCAAGCAGGCTGTCACCACCCAGTCCTCTCCTTGTGATTCCTCTGTATGTCACTCCTATATCAACATATCCTTTCCACTCTACCTCCCAGTAACAGCGGCCAGTCAGAGCCCCTCTACACAACACCTGGGACACGGAGTCAAATCTCTCTGGGTGATCCGGATACGACTGGTCCTCTCTGACCCACGTCACCTTTCTGTTGTCCTCAGACAGAGAGAGGTGTCTGAAGGCTGTGTTTGGGTCCAGTGTGAGTTCACAGGCATCTGACGGGAGAACAAGACATGATATTATTCATAATTCCCGAGATATTCCAGGTTATTCACCCAAAATCCCCCCATTCATTCTCATTGGAAAATTAAAAAAATGCTGATTCATGCTTGAGCCCCCGCGGCCCGACCCGACCCCGGATAAGCGGATGAGGATTTGTTTTCAGTTGGTATATATATATATACACATATATATATATATACACATACATACATACATACATACATACATACATATATATAATTTTGTATACGTGTATATATATATACACATACATTTATGAATATATATATATATATACACACCTCAACAACAACGTTATGAATACATCAACAACAAACATCTCTCCTTGGATCCAGATCTTACCAAAGACAAGCAGCTTAGCGGTGCGCTTGGCCGTGCCAGCGCTGTTGCTCGCCATGCAGCGGACCTTGTTCACGCCAGACCTCACCCCTCTGACGAAGAGGAACCCCCTCTCCACCCAGGCCTCTGATTGGTCGTCTGTGCCGTTCCTCTCCAGGGGCCTGCCGTTGTGGAGCCACTCGACGGTGGGCTCCGGCGTGCCGCTGGCATCGCAGGTGTAGCGGGCCGTTTGGCCCACGGGCAACACCTGGGTAGTGGAGTGGAACTTTGTGATGCTGGGGGCCTCCTCCTCCTCCGTGGGCATCACTGAACCTGAAGAAACCAGGAGGAGAGGAGTGAACGTTTACAACACGTATCTAGAGATGCACCATCAGACACTCCCTTCACTCTCTCCTAATACAGGTCCACAGTAGACCACAATAGAAACCTGACTTTAGTAGCCCACAGTAGAAACATGGCCTTAATAGACCACAGTAGAAACATGGTAGACCACAATAGAAACATGGTCTTAGTAGACCACAATAGAGACATGTCATTAGTAGACCACAATAGAAACATGGCATTAGTAGACCACAATAGAAACATGGCATTAGCAGACCACAATAGAAACCTGACCTTAGTAGACCTAAACACACCCAACCACCTTTCCACTCATAAAGAGTATATTTACTGTGTCTACGGCACAGAGAACAGAAAGGAGGAACCGTTCTCCACTCATGAACACAAACAAAGTCTACGGACCCTCTTTGTCCAGCTCAGCCTCCAGATGATCCAGGTCCACGGCCTTCTCACAGATCCAGTGGTGCAGTCTGTCACACGGTTGTCTGGACCAGCCGTCCTCCCCTGCTACGACACAGACTTCTGCTCCGCTGTCATCGCCTGGTTTAGCGTGTCTCAAACTGAGAACCACGAGGAGGAGACAGTGGAGCCCAGTGTTGAGGTGAGGTCACTCTGTCACTCTCAGAGAAGAGATGCTGCTGAACAGAGTCATCAGCCTTACCTAGAGGTCATGGGGGTACCATCCACCCACTTGAAGGTCCCCTTTGTGTCTCTACTGCTCAGTCCAATCCAGGAACGCTCAAACATTCTGCTGAGAAACCCCTGTTTGCAAAGGTAATAGCATCTGTTGTCATGACAACACAGCTGAACACACATACACACACACTCACACAATGTCTCTCTCTCACTCACACAATGTCTCTCTCTCTCTCTCTCTCTCTCTCTCTCTCTCTCTCTCTCTCTCTCTCTCTCTCTCTCTCTCTCTCTCTCTCTCTCTCTCTCTCTCTCTCTCTCTCTCTCTCTCTCTCTCTCAATCACTCACACAATGTCTCTCTCTCTCACACACACACTCACACACAATGTCTCTCCCCACACACACACACACACACACACACCTGTTCTTCTCTGCTGTTGATAACCACCAGGTCTGCATTTCTCTGCAGACAGTCTTCTCTACTGGCCTTCCAGCTCTTCTTAGTGGTAGACATAAGGTAGAAACTCTGGTCGTAAAACATCCAGCCCTGAAGCGCCAATTCATCTGTTGAATGTAAAAGAAAATCCTTAACAAACACAGAACTGCTTATCTTACCGTCTTCATTACTGACACACAACCCTGAGACCTGACCTTAACAGACCACAATAGAAGCACAACCTTAATAGACATCAATAGAAGCATGACCCTAATAGACGACAATAGAAAAATGTCTTTAGTAGACCACATTTATTTGGTGGTAGTTTAACACGGTCTATGCTCTGTTAGCCTGACAATATAAAATGTGAAGTTATAAGGAAGAGGGGATGTTCAAACATAAATCACAAAAGAAAAAAAATGTTAATAATGCGATTGATGTAATAACTTGGATAAAACCCTCACCGAGTTCATCCAGTAAGCGCTCTCTCCCCTCCTTCCAAGGTGACGGTGTGTCTAGGACAGGACAGAGGAGTACAGAAGGAATGAGCTCTAAAACAGAACGACATCGTCTCTAAACGTCACAGGACCCACAGCCAACCAAAGACAAAGTCCATCCCCCCTGAAAGAGAACATGACATATTATTAATATTAATACCAATTAAAATAACAATAACTATAATTATCAATATCATTATCGTTGCTATTGTTACAATCATTCATAATATTAACACAAATTCTAACAAAAACAATAATGATCATTATCATTGCTATTATTACAATCATTAATATGATTATAACTGTTATTATTCTAACTAGTCCGCGTTGCGCTCAACCTCTAGGTGGACTTAAACCCAGAGCTATAACGTGGAATCCCTGGTCGATAATGTAACACATTTTCCAGCGCATAATATAATAACATTTTACCTATAATGTTACAACGTATAACATATTGGTTCACCTGTTACATAATGCAGCAAGCATAATCATTTTCTCCTTACGCTATGAAGCAAGCATAATCATTTGAAGTCCACCCCATTGTCGCCGCATTTGTATATCAGGAGATTCGACCCTGAGGGTGATTCACACTTGATGCTTTATATGCGGACATCAATGTCGTTCAGACATCAGTAGAATCAAGGGGGTGGGCTTGCAAGGGGCGGGATATGACGTAGGGTCTAAGTTCGCAAGAGGCGGGACAGCACGGAGGCAGAACGGGCAGAACTCATCGCGATCATCTTAAATGTTGCTGCAACGATGCATCATATATTCCGTTGCATTCACAACATCCGAAGCATCGATTGATGAAGGATTGGAGCGTGAGTTAGAGACGACGAAGAAGAAAGGCGTGGCCGACGACTGTGTTACCGGAGAAAGAGAGTGTATTTTATTGCTTAATTTCCCATATAACAAACACTGGGACAAATGTAGTTGATTTCTGTGTTTAAACAGGGTGAGAAAACAGGGAGTGGAAGGACGGGATCACATAATGTTCAGCTAACTGTTGTCAATAATCATTTTCTATACACCTGTGCAGCTGTGAACTCATGTATTGAAGTTTATTGTATGATGTGTACTTTTAGGGTTATGAAAGGACCTCTCTTTTAGCGTTCACCACGAATGACTCTTAAAAGCAGTGCCAACATTTAAATATTTTTTGACCATTCAGGGAACAAAAGGCTGATTATCATTTAGGGGGCCACTCGATGACACGCAAATGCTGACCGAAGCGTCATCAACACTTTATTTAAAAATAAATAAAGTTTTGAAAAAAGGTGTAGTCTACAATAGACATGAGGTCTCAGCTGGGAGAGTGTGTCGACGGCGGGGCTGTGGTCTCCATCTTGCCGTTGTCTTTCAACGTCTGCGTCCGCGTGTGTGCAGTGTGTGTATGGGCGTGCATGTGTGTGCATGTGTGTGTGGTGTGTGTGTGCATGTGTGTGCGGTGTGTGTGTGTGTGTGCGTGCGTGCGTGCATGTGTGTGCGGTGTGTGTGTATGCGGTGTCCTGTGCTGCCTTTGTCTTGTAACGTGTGTGTTCGTGCACATGTGTGTGTGTGTGGTGTGTGCGTGCATGTGTGTGTGTGTGTGCGTGTGCATGTGTGCGGTGCATGTGTGCGTTTGCACGTGTGTGTGTGTGTGTGTGTGCGTGCGTGCGGTGTATGTGTGCGTTTGCGTGTGCTGTGTGTGTGTGTGTGTGTGTGTGTGAGCTGCAGGCTGCTTGGCACATGCGCGTTGACCAACTGTGCAGAGCAACTTGTCCGACAGGCCTGCTGTTACATAGTAGTAAGATCATTCATATTATTAACACTAATTCTAACAAAAACAATAATTATCATTATCATTGCTATTACTACAATCATTAATATGATCATAACCGTATTGTAATTATATTCAGGATGATATGATTCAGACTCACTGAAGCGCAGGGAGATGAGGAGAATACTCAGCAGTCCGATGCTCACAACGACAGCGATGTGCAACCATAGAACTGTTCAGGAGTAGGACACACACACACACACACACACACACACACACACACACACACACACACACACACACACACACACACACACACACACACACACACACACACACACACACACACGGTCACTTTGGCTAAAAAAGTGTTCGAAACATCAATCTTAAATGTATGTGGAGTAAAACATATTTTATTTTGGATCATTTTTTCGGACTGGATTATTTCTTTTAAATTCTCTAAAAAGGGGCACCTACCAAATCTTCTCTTCCTGGTCTCCCTCCGGTCCAAAGACGTGTCCTCAGGTTCCTCAGAGGGTCCAGGGTCCGGTTCAGACATGGTGACCATGGTTACTCTCTGATGGCCTTCACTGCTTCTGAACCTAGCCTCCATCTTTGCTCTATCAGCTGGAAAAAAACACATCACGTGTTTTAATTCTCCATTACGTGTTGCGAAATGTTTTTCTTCAACGCTTATCTGATGTCCTCCTTTTGACACACAGACTCACTGATGCACTCAAGCGCACACACACGGACACACAGAGTATGTTCATACATATATTTATACTGCGTGGCCACCATTGTGGTAATGAAAAAACTAAACTTGTGTTCGGCTGTAAAGTTACTCTGCACTCTGTTCCACGTATATAACAAACATATCATGAAACACACAACTACTTGAGATGCCTATCAGTAGTCCGTAACTCACGGGCGTAGTCACACGTCAAGTAAGGTAACAAAAAAAAAGGGAGAATAAATCTGTCTCTACGGTCGCTGGTTCATCAGGTCGGTCACTCTGAATTAAAACGTTGCTAAACGTGAATCTAAAATGCATGCAGATGAAAACATATTGTTTACTGGATTAGTTATTTTGAATCCTCTAAAAAGGGCACCTACCAAATCTTCTCTTCCTGGTCTCTCTCCGGTTCAAAGACATGTCCTCAGGTTCCTCAGAGGGTCCAGGGTCCAGGGTCCGGTTCAGCGATGGTGTCTATGGTTCCTCTCTGACAGCTCTCACTGCTTCTGCTCTCAAGGATTCTGCTCCGCTATTTAAGCTGGAGAAACCACGTCACAGGTTTGAATTCTGACCAATCGTCAGCCTGCAATCTGATATCATCAGTGTTGCGAAATGTTTGTGTGTGCGTTTGCATTTGCATTTGCGTGTGTGTGAGGTCCAAAAGCACCGTGGGTTTTTCCAGTAGCTGATGTTAACTCTAATGCGTATCATTTCTGTGAAGCCTATCTCTTCTGCTCACAGGGAATTAACGTCCACGCAAACCACTTTTATGTTGATCCTCGATCATTCATGTTTATAATACTTTAACGTTCTTTTATTGGTTCTCCACGACCTGTGTTTGTATTTATTTAGGTCAAATAAAACCCCTTTTTGTCAGAACTCTGTGCTGCTGTTTTCTGCGTTCAGTCCCTCACAAACATAGCGAACATTATGGTGGATTTCCCATCACGTTAAAAGACATAGTGGAGTGTGTGTGTGTGTGTGGTGGATGGTTGAAGCAGCCTCACCTGGCCCCCGTCACACTGATTAGACTCTGGGGCTGGGGGGGGCTGCACAGCTGTGACCAATCACAGGCGTGTGTGTGTGTGTGTGTGTGTGTGTACGTGGTGTGCGTGTGTGTGTGTGTGTGTACGTGGTGTGCGTGTGTGTGTGTGTCGTGCAAGCTGTGATGGACTTGGTCTTGCAGACTTGGCTGCACACCGGTGGTGCATCGACCAATCTTGCTCTCGTCCAAAGCAGCTTAAAATACGTGCGTTCAACAATGAAGACACGACCCCGAAAAAAGTGCAAGAATCATGTGAGTACATACAACCTGATGTCTACCTACGTACTCTGTATTAATATCTCATGTTTAAATATCTCTAGGCCGACAGAGAGAGAGAGGAAGACAAACTAGGAGCCGCAGCAAGAGGGTCTGTAGCGTCTCCACAGACTCTAGACTCTAGTCCACAGACTCTAGTCCTTCAAGTGCGTCAGGTGGACCTCACAGGATGTTTCCTCACCGTGAGGAGCTTGATTTATCTCCTGATGGTGCATTTCCTCCTCTGCACCGCTGCATCTCCAGATACGCAGAGCTACAGGACGCTACACCCCCGAGTCTTCTTATCTACGGTGTGCATGGTCTTGTTTTTTTTTCTTCTTGTGTCATCTGATAAAGTATTGAATACGTGACTGCAATGTGTTCTGTTGTGCAGAGAAGCCCTGCACGGATGTGCAGGGCTTCTCTGCACAACAGAACACAACAGAACATATTGCAGTCAACGGCGTATTCGTAGCGCCTCAGAACATATTGCAGTCACCTATTCAATGGCATATTCGTAGCATCTCTGTCGTCGCAACGTCGCTTTTCTCCTCTCTGTCTCTTTGTGGCGTCGCTCTGCTTTCGCCTCTCTGTCCTCCTGACGCTCCTGCTCCTTAGCGCTCTCCTTGGGGAAGAAGAAGTCCATGAGGGGATGATTTTTTTTATCCGTCTCCTTTTCCAAGCTGTTTTGGCTTTGGCCTCTCTGTCGTCGCGACGTCGCTCGGCTTTCTCCTCTCCGTCTCTTTGTGGCGCCGCTGGGCTCTGCACATCTGTGCCGGGCTTCCTCTTTGACACGGACAGCGTCTGGTTTCATTGGCTCAGCTCAGCGGCGCAGTGGAGAGAGAAATCTCACCTTCTTCGTGGAGTCCGTCTTTAAGTGTAATCCCGGCGGAAATTGAACCCGGGGTCTTTTTTTCGGCACGTAAAATCAGCCCCTCCAGACACTTTCTTTCGTTGATCAACGAATGTAGAGCTTGCCCGGAGTAACGCTGACAGCCCGGATTGCTTCCATATGATTGGCTAGGGCAACATTCTATAAAACCCTCACAGAAAAAAAAAAAATGTTTATGTACGTTTTTAGAGAAATGTTGTAATATTGCAACATTGGGCTTAGTTGGGAGCAGAATTTCTGTATTTGTACTCACGTTGTCTGAACAATTCAGAACAACTAAGGGTTAATTTGCAGGGTTGATTGCTTACTTAGCCCCATAACGGTATATAACATTAATAATAATCACACAGTCATAATTTTATGAAGTCATTTATTAAAAATAATAAAAATATTAAACAAGATAAAACTCATGATAAAACGCTTTTTTCCCCTCTTTTTTTCTTTTCATGACATTGGTCATGAAGACTTTCAATGGTGGTGAACGTCCCAAAAACAGTCCCTGTCGTCTGAAAAGCAAAGGCGAACATCACACTTTCTGCATTGTGTGTTGGTGCATCCTTTATTGCAGTGTCTGCAGCGTCCTCTCCAACTAGATCCTTGCGTACATCCAATGGGAGGTGTGCACATCTCTTGGATGGCCTCTTCTGAGCATTCAGAGGGCTTCCTGATGTCACTGTCTGTGTTGCTGGGCTCCCTTTGCCTGAAGATGGCCGTCCTCTCTTTGGAGTTTGAAGTGTTGCGTTTACCAGGATGAGAGAGGATGCTAGCTGTGCCTGAAACTGTCTCCTGTTCATTCTCTCTTTGCTAGACATCTTGAGCGCTTTACAGTCCCGCTTGTAGAGCAGCCAGGCATTGACCACAGCGAGGATGATGGTGTGCCAGAAGATGTACATGTACCAGCGACGGGATTTGATGGGGAACTTATATTTGGCTGTAAATGAGTCCAACAAATCCACACCTCCCATGTACTTGTTGTAGGCACCAACAATGTAAGGCCTCTCAACTTCAATGTAGGTTCTGTTGGCTTTGTCCCAGCGTTGAATCTTCTGCACAGGTTCAGGTCCAGCAAAGGATGACACAAGTGTGACGGCTTCATCACTCTCATCGGTGTCACTGATTTCCATCTCAACCTCACTCTCTCCATTTTGGACCATGTCAATAACATCCCGCACACTGTATCGCGGCTCTCTCCTTGCTGGTGGCATTCTGAAAATAAAATATCAATTAATTAACATGTATATATATATGTTTTATATATTGTAGTAGGCCTACATAACCTGAAGGAATAGATAGGGTGGTGGACCAAGTGCTAGGGTAGAAATGTTTTCCAGGCAGACAATACTGTCTGCCTGGTAAGTCGCTTTGGACAAAAGCGTCTTCTAAATTCCCTAAATGTAAATGTAAATGGGTTAATGGCTCTAATTATCATACTAAAAGGAAAACATGCATACCCCCACTTACATCCACACCCCACATTCAGGAACATTCCTTTCCCCAGAACTGAATTGTCTGTTGATATCCTCTTTGTGGACAAAGTCATGGAATTTTAGGTCAGACTGATCAAATTAACTACATTTTTTAGAGATAAAACTTTTAAATCAGTCATATTTGACCAGAACACAACACAAGGGTAGAATGTATACTATCCATGTATAAAGAAAATACTCTGTTTCAGGCAGTGGTGTAGTGGAGGGAATACTACAAAAAACAGTTTGAGCCCACTGCAACAAGCCAGCTATTTTGACTACCACATTCACCGTGTTGTATAATTGCAACAATTATATAACAAGCTCTAAATGAAATTTGATGCATCTATTCCACAATAACTACATATGTACATGCTCTAGACATTGTAATAACAACCAAAAAAAATATAAAAGACATATTACTTACTTGAATCTGATGAATCCAGTCCAATGAAACAAATAGATATTGTTCGAAGGAAACCTTGAGAGGTTGTGTGAGTTCATGGCCAGAAGGCGTGAATTATAAACAAATGTACGATCCAATAGTATTGTGAGACTGAACAATAGGACCCAATGACTATGTAAATGTGGTAAAAAAATAAGATAAAATATAACAGATTGTTTTTTAGGATGGTTAAAGGTAACGTTGTAATTTTACAACAAGGGGTGTTACAGGGTTAATATAATGTAACCCTGTAATGTAACCCTGTCACTGAACCCATGTGTAATGTGTAATTAGTGTTAATGTGTTAATATAATGTAACTGAACCCATGTGTAATGTCTAATTACAATGTGTTAAAATGTTAATATAATGTAACTGAACCCATGTGTAATGTGTAATTAGTGTTAATGTGTTAATATAATGTAACTGAACCCGTGTGTAATGTGTAATTAGTGTTAATGTGTTAATATAATGTAACTGAACCCGTGTGTAATGTGTAATTAGTGTTAATGTGTTAATATAATGTAACTGAACCCATATGTAATGTGTAATTAGTGTTAATGTGTTAATATAATGTAACTGAACCCGTGTGTAATGTGTAATTAGTGTTAATGTGTTAATATAATGTAACTGAACCCGTGTGTAATGTGTAATTAGTGTTAATGTGTTAATATAATGTAACTGAACCCGTGTGTAATGTGTAATTAGTGTTAATGTGTTAATATAATCTAACTGAACCTGTGTGTAATGTGTAATTTGTGTTAATGTGTTAATATAATGTAACTGAACCTGTGTGTAATGTGTAATTAGTGTTAATGTGTTGATATAATGTAACTGAACCCGTGTGTAATGTGTAATTAGTGTTAATGTGTTAATATAATGTAACTGAACCCGTGTGTAATGTGTAATTAGTGTTAATGTGTTAATATAATGTAACTGAACCCGTGTGTAATGTGTAATTAGTGTTAATGTGTTAATATAATGTAACTGAACCTGTGTGTAATGTGTAATTAGTGTTAATGTGTTAATTTAATGTAACTGAACCCATGTGTAATGTGTAATTAGTGTTAATGTGTTGATATAATGTAACTGAACCCGTGTGTAATGTGTAATTAGTGTTAATGTGTTAATATAATGTAACTGAACCCGTGTGTAATTAGTGTTAATGTGTTAATATAATGTAACTGAACCCGTGTGTAATTAGTGTTAATGTGTTAATATAATGTAACTGAACCCGTGTGTAATGTGTAATTAGTGTTAATGTGTTAATATAATGTAACTGAACCCGTGTGTAATGTGTAATTAATGTTAATGTGTTAATATAATGTAACTGAACCCATGTGTAATGTGTAATTAGTGTTAATGTGTTAATATAATGTAACTGAACCCATATGTAATGTGTAATTAGTGTTAATGTGTTAATATAATGTAACTGAACCCATGTGTAATGTGTAATTAGTGTTAATGTGTTAATATAATGTAACTGAACCCATGTGTAATGTGTAATTAGTGTTAATGTTTTAATATAATGTAACTGAACCCATGTGTAATGTGTAATTAGTATTAATGTGTTAATATAATGTAACTGAACCCATGTGTAATGTGTAATTAGTGATAATGTGTTAATATAATGTAACTGAACCTGTGTGTAATGTGTAATTAGTGTTAATGTGTTGATATAATGTAACTGAACCCGTGTGTAATGTGTAATTAGTGTTTATGTGTTAATATAATGTAACTGAACCCGTGTGTAATTAGTGTTAATGTGTTAATATAATGTAACTGAACCCGTGTGTAATGTGGAATTAGTGTTAATGTGTTAATATAATGTAACTGAACCCGTGTGTAATGTGTAATTAGTGATAATGTGTTAATATAATGTAACTGAACCCATGTGTAATGTGTAATTAGTGTTAATGTGTTAATATAATGTAACTGAACCCGTGTGTAATGTGTAATTAGTGTTAATGTGTTAATATAATGTAACTGAACCTGTGTGTAATGTCTAATTAGTGTTAATGTGTTAATATAATGTAACTGAACCCGTGTGTAATGTGTAATTAGTGTTAATGTGTTAATATAATGTAACTGAACCCGTGTGTAATGTGTAATTAGTGTTAATGTGTTAATATAATGTAACTGAACCCGTGTGTAATGTGTAATTAGTGTTAATGTGTTAATATAATGTAACTGAACCCGTGTGTAATGTGTAATTAGTGTTAATGTGTTAATATAATGTAACTGAACCCATGAGAAATGTGTAATTAGAACGTGTTAATGTGTTAATATAATGTAACTGAACCCATGTGTAATGTGTAATTAGTGTTAATGTGTTAATATAATGTAACTGAACCCATGTGTAATGTGTAATTATTGTTAATGTGTTAATATAATGTAACTGAACCCATGTGTAATGTGTAATTAGTGTTAATGTGTTAATATAATGTAACTGAACCCATGTGTAATGTGTAATTAGTGTTAATGTGTTAATATAATGTAACTGAACCCATGTGTAATGTGTAATTAGAATGTGTTAATACAATGTAACTGAACCCATGTGTAATGTGTAATTAGAATGTGTTAATATAATGTAACTGAACCCATGTGTAATGTGTAATTAGTGTTAATGTGTTAATATAATGTAACTGAACCCATGTGTAATGTGTAATTAGTGTTAATGTGTTAATATAATGTAACTGAACCCGTGTGTAATGTGTAATTAGTGTTAATGTGTTAATATAATGTAACTGAACCCATGTGTAATGTATAATTAGTGTTAATGTGTTAATATAATGTAACTGAACCCATGTGTAATGTGTAATTAGTGTTAATTTGTTAATATAATGTAACTGAACCCGTGTGTAATGTGTAATTAGTGTTAATGTGTTAATATAATGTAACTGAACCCGTGTGTAATTAGTGTTAATGTGTTAATATAATGTAACTGAACCCATGTGTAATGTGTAATTAGTGTTAATGTGTTAATATAATGTAACTGAACCCATGTGTAATGTGTAATTAGTGTTAATGTGTTAATATAATGTAACTGAACCTGTGTGTAATGTGTAATTAGTGTTAATGTGTTAATATAATGTAACTGAACCCATGTGTAATGTGTAAGTAGTGTTAATGTGTTAATATAATGTAACTGAACCCATGTGTAATTAGTGTTAATGTGTTAATATAATGCAACTGAACCCATGTGTAATGTGTAATTAGAATGTGTTAATATAATGTAACTGAACCCATGTGTAATGTGTAATTAGTGTTAATGTGTTAATATAATGTAACTGAACCCATGTGTAATGTGTAATTAGTGTTAATGTGTTAATATAATGTAACTGAACCCGTGTGTAATGTGTAATTAGTGTTAATGTGTTAATATAATGTAACTGAACCCATGTGTAATGTATAATTAGTGTTAATGTGTTAATATAATGTAACTGAACCCATGTGTAATGTGTAATTAGTGTTAATTTGTTAATATAATGTAACTGAACCCGTGTGTAATGTGTAATTAGTGTTAATGTGTTAATATAATGTAACTGAACCCGTGTGTAATTAGTGTTAATGTGTTAATATAATGTAACTGAACCCATGTGTAATGTGTAATTAGTGTTAATGTGTTAATATAATGTAACTGAACCTGTGTGTAATGTGTAATTAGTGTTAATGTGTTAATATAATGTAACTGAACCCATGTGTAATTAGTGTTAATGTGTTAATATAATGCAACTGAACCCATGTGTAATGTGTAATTAGTGTTAATGTGTTAATATAATGTAACTGAACCCATGTGTAATGTGTAATTAGTGTTAATGTGTTAATATAATGTAACTGAACCCATGTGTAATGTGTAATTAGTGTTAATGTGTTAATATAACGCACAGAACTAACGTTTTGTTCCTAGTTTCCTTACGTCATTAGTGTTGGTTTGAATTGATGTAAAGCGAATGCATGGCGCTCGTTAAGTGCAGCGATATTGTGTTTAATAGTAGTATATAATGTTACTGTGCAAGTATCCTATTTAATTGTATTTATTTAGTTATTATTCTACGTTTTGTATCTTTATTTAATTTTGCCATTTATTTTGTATCTTTATTCATCCCTTAATCTCTCTTTCTCTGTACTTTTGACTCTTGAGCTGCAATAACGAGAGAGATTCCCCCGAGAGAACGATGTAGGGAGAGAGGATACTCTTCCTAACTCAGTAACGGTAGAGTCTGATAACAACCAACTGGTCTGTTGTCATGGTCTGTTTGAAACTCCTACCTCTCCTCTTTGGAGGGGTGTCCATCTTTAAAGACAGGAGGTGTCCACATAGAGCTGTCACTCTTCATGGAGACACAGCTGGGTCCAGGGGAGTCTGCTCTCTGCTGCTGGACTCTACTAGAAAAACTAGAACCAGGATCACACCATGTCAACCACATCACTAAAACAGCCTTATCCCTCCTCTCATTATCACCATGTCAACCACATCACTAAAACAGCCTTATCCCTCTTCTCATTATCACCATGTCAACCACATCACTAAAACAGCCTTATCCCTCCTCTCATTACCACCATGTCAACCACATCACTAAAACAGCCTTATCCCTCCTCTCATTACCACCATGTCAACCACATCACTAAAACAGCCTTATCCCTCCTCTCATTACCACCATGTCAACAACATCACTTAAACAGCCTTATCCCTCCTCTTATTATCACCATGTTAACAACATCACTGAAACAGCCTTATCCCTCCTCTCATTACCACCATGTCAACAACATCACTAAAACAGCCTTATCCCTCCTCATTATCACCATGTCAACCACATTACTAAAACAGCCGTATCCCTCCTCTCATTACCACCATGTCAACAACATCACTAAAACAGCCTTATCCCTCCTCTCATTACCAGCATGTCAACCACATCACTAAAACAGCCTTATCCCTCCTCTCTATCACCATGTCAACCACATCACTAAAACAGCCTTATCCCTCCTCTCATTATCACCATGTCAACAACATCACTGAAACAGCCTTATCCCTCCTCTCATTATCACCATGTCAACCACATCACTAAAACAGCCTTATCCCTCCTCTCATTACCACCATGTCAACAACATCACTAAAACAGCCTTATCCCTCCTCATTATCACCATGTCAACCACATTACTAAAACAGCCTTATCCCTCCTCTCATTACCAGCATGTCAACCACATCACTAAAGAGAGAGAGAGATTGTAAGTGACATTACATAAATAAGTTTTCTTTCATTCTGCACACTTAATAATCAACACTTCAATTTCATGTAATAAATAAATAGATAATAATTCATGTTGGGTTAAAAGGTTAAAATGTTAATATAATGTAACCCTGTAATGTAACCCTGTCACTGAACCCATGTGTAATGTGTAATTAGAACGTGTTAATATTATGTAACTGAACCCATGTGTAATGTGTAATTAGTGTTAATGTGTTAATATAATGTAACTGAACCCATGTGTAATGTGTAATTAGTGTTAATGTGTTAATATAATGTCACTGAAAACATGTGTAATGTGTAATTAGTGTTAATGTGTTAATATAATATAACTGAACCCATGTGTAATGTGTAATTAGTGTTAATGTGTTAATATAATGCACAGAACTAACGTTTTGTTCCTAGTTTCCTTACGTCATTAGTGTTGGTTTGAATTGATGTAAAGCGAATGAATGGCGCTCGTTAAGTACAGCGATATTTTGTTTAATAGTGAGTATATAATGTTACTGTGCAGGTATCCTATTTAATTGTATTTATTTAGTTACTATTCTACGTTTTGTATCTTTATTTAATTTTTACATTTATTTTGTATCTTTATTCATCCCTTAATCTCTCTTTCTCTGTACTTTTGACTCTTGAGCTGCAATAACAAGAGAGATTCCCCCGAGAGAACGATGTAGGGAGAGAGGATACTCTTCCTAACTCAGTAACGGTAGAGTCTGATAACAGCCAACTGGTCTGTTGTCATGGTCTGTTTGAAACTCCTACCTCTCCTCTCTGGAGGGGCGTCCATCTTTAAAGACAGGAGGTGTCCACATAGAGCTGTCACTCTTCATGGAGACACAGCTGGGTCCAGGGGAGTCTGCTCTCTGCTGCTGGACTCTTCTAGAAAAACATGAACCAGGATCAGACCATGTCAACCGCATCACTAAAACAGCCTTATCCCTCCTCTCATTACCACCATGTCAACCGCATCACTAAAACAGCCTTATCCCTCCTCTCATTACCACCATGTCAACAACATCACTTAAACAGCCTTATCCCTCCTCTCATTATCACCATGTCAACCACATCACTAAAACAGCCTTATCCCTCCTCTCATTACCACCATGTCAACAACATCACTAAAACAGCCTTATCCCTCCTCATTATCACCATGTCAACCACATTACTAAAACAGCCGTATCCCTCATCTCATTACCACCATGTCAACAACATCACTAAAACAGCCTTATCCCTCCTCCCATTACCACCATGTCAACAACATCACTAAAACAGCCTTATCCCTCTTCTCATTACCAGCATGTCAACCACATCACTAAAACAGCCTTATCCCTCCTCTCTATCACCATGTCAACCACATCACTAAAACAGCCTTATCCCTCCTCTCATTATCACCATGTCAACAACATCACTGAAACAGCCTTATCCCTCCTCATTATCACCATGTCAACCATATTACTAAAACAGCCTTATCCCTCCTCTCATTACCAGCATGTCAACCACATCACTAAAGAGAGAGAGAGATTGTAAGTGACGTTACATAAATAAGTTTTCTTTCATTCTGCACACTTAATAATCAACACTTCAATTTCATGTAATAAATAAATAGATAATAATTCATGTTGGGTTAAAAGGTTCAAATGTTAATATAATGTAACCCTGTAATGTAACCCTGTCACTGAACCCATGTGTAATGTGTAATTAGTGTTAATGTGTTAATATAATGTAACTGAACCCATGTGTAATGTGTAATTAGTGTTAATGTGTTAATATAATGTAACTGAACCCATGTGTAATGTGTAATTAGAACGTGTTAATATAATGTAACTGAACCCATGTGTAATGTGTAATTAGTGTTAATGTGTTAATATAATGTAACTGAATCCATGTGTAATGTGTAATTAGTGTTAATGTGTTAATATAATGTAACTGAACCCATGTGTAATGTGTAATTAATGTTAATGTGTTAATATAATGTCACTGAACCCATGTGTAATGTGTAATTAGTGTTAATGTGTTAATATAATGTCACTGAACCCATGTGTAATGTGTAATTAGTGTTAATGTGTTAATATAATGTAACTGAACCAATGTGTAATGTGTAATTAGTGTTAATGTGTTAATATAACGCACAGAACTAACGTTTTGTTCCTAGTTTCCTTACGTCATTAGTGTTGGTTTGAATTGATGTAAAGCGAATGAATGGCGCTCGTTAAGTGCAGCGATATTGTGTTTAATAGTAGTATATAATGTTACTGTGCAGGTATCCTATTTAATTGTATTTATTTAGTTACTATTCTACGTTTTGTATCTTTATTTAATTATTACATTTCTTTTGTATTTTTATTCATCCCTTAATCTTTCTTTCTCTGTACTTTTGACTCTTGAGCTGCAATAACAAGAGAGATTCCGCCGAGAGAACGATGTAGGGAGAGAGGATACTCTTCCTAACTCAGTAACGGTAGAGTCTGATAACAACCAACTGGTCTGTTGTCATGGTCTGTTTGAAACTCCTACCTCTCCTCTCTGGAGGGGCGTCCATCTTTAAAGACAGGAGGTTCATACATAGAGCTGTCACTCTTCATGGAGACACAGCTGGGTTCAGGGGAGTCTGCTCTCTGCTGCTGGACTCTTCTAGAAAAACATGAACCAGGATTTATCGATTAAGCAATATCACACGAGAGGGAGTGCTGTTGTACTGTATATCAGCACGGCTGTGATTCGGTCGTAGGCACGAGGCCGCAGGCCGAGTGCCGCAGATAATCACACCGTGCTGATATACAGTACAACAGCACGACCTCGAGTGTGATATTGCTTTTATACAACAGTGCTACGAGCACATTTTATTAGTTAACAGTAATAAGAAACAAGAGATTATGATTTGTTTGTTTAGTAATCATTTATTCGGCTCCGCCAACAAAAATAGTTCCGCAACTGAAGGGAGACTAGGCTGTTGCCAGGCAACACATATACAGTACATAAACATTCCTAGACACAAGCTCGCTACTCTGTGTCCTCCGAGTCTGATGATGACCATTCATAGTTCAAATCAAATGTTATTTTTGGAAACATGTCCATCTTTACCGTGCAAAGTTTGCCACAATCTAAGATAGGCTATTTAACAGCTGATGTAACGTTAGCTAATAACGGTTATTAGAACGCCCGTACAGCGGAGTGATTATGTCTGTGAAAAGTCCCAGTGCTGTTATACTGTATATCAGCACTATGGAATGTCTCGTTGTCCAATCAAATTGCTCGGTTGGGACCGGTCGGAACTAACTGTTGTATAATGTTTGATAGATGCTGTATTTTTATAATCTCTGATATATACTCACTTTGGTTTAAACCAGTTAATTCTTTCCCTCTTGTCACTCTTGGTGGAGACACAGCTGGGTCCAGGGGAGTCTGCTCTCTCCTGCTGCTCTGGTCTTCAACACAACACACACACACACACACACACACACACACACACACACACACACACACACACACACACACACACACACACACACACACACACACACACACACACACACACACACACACACACA
>NW_028179702.1:5000-9247 GCF_964030765.1 Micromesistius poutassou | reverse complement strand
AATCACCAGCCAGGAGACCACACGTAACACACACTACTACACACTACACACTACACACTACACACTACACACTACCCCATCACCAGCCAGGAGACCACACGTAACACACACTACTACACACTACTACACACTACTACACACTACACACACACTACACACTACCCCATCACCAGCCAGGAGACCACACGTAACACACTACACACTACTACACACTACTACACACTACACACTACACACTACTACACACTACACACTACCCCATCACCAGCCAGGAGACCACACGTAACACACACTACTACACACTACACACTACACACTACACACTACTACACACTACTACACACTACTACACACTACTACACACTACCCAATCACCAGCCAGGAGACCACACGTAACACACACTACTACACACTACACACACTACACACTACACACTACACACTACCCAATCACCAGCCAGGAGACCACACGTAACACACTACACACTACTACACACACTACACACACTACCCCATCACCAGCCAGGAGACCACACGTAACACTACTACACACTACACACTACACACTACACACACTACACGCTACCCAATCACCAGCCAGGAGACCACACGTAACACACTACACACACTACACACTACACACTACACACTACACACACTACTACACACTACACACTACACACTACACACTACACACTACCCAATCACCAGCCAGGAGACCACACGTAACACACTACACACTACTACACACTACTACACACTACACACTACCCAATCACCAGCCAGGAGACCACACGTAACACACACTACTACACACTACACACACTACACACTACACACTACCCAATCACCAGCCAGGAGACCACACGTAACACACACTACTACACACTACTACACACACTACACACACTACCCCATCACCAGCCAGGAGACCACACGTAACACACACTACTACACACTACTACACACACTACACACTACACACTACACACAACACACTACACACTACCCAATCACCAGCCAGGAGACCACACGTAACACACACTACTACACACTACACACTACACACTACACACTACACACTACACATTACACACTACCCCATCACCAGCCAGGAGACCACACGTAACACACACTACTACACACTACACACTACACACTACACACTACCCAATCACCAGCCAGGAGACCACACGTAACACACTACACACTACTACACACTACACACTACACACTACTACACACACACTACACACTACCCAATCACCAGCCAGGAGACCACACGTAACACACTACACACTACTACACACTACACACTACACACTACACACTACACACTACCCAATCACCAGCCAGGAGACCACACGTAACACACACTACACACTACACACTACTACACACTACACACTACACACTACACACTACTACACACACTACACACACTACACACACTACTACACACTACACACACTACCCAATCACCAGCCAGGAGACCACACGTAACACACACTACTACACACTACACACTACACACACTACTACACACTACTACACACACTACACACACTACACACACTACTACACACTACACACACTACCCAATCACCAGCCAGGAGACCACACGTAACACACACTACTACACACTACACACTACACACACTACTACACACTACTACACACACTACACACACTACACACACTACTACACACTACACACACTACCCAATCACCAGCCAGGAGACCACACGTAACACTACTACACACACTAAACACTACACACTACACACTACTACTACACACTACACACTACACACTACACACTACCCCATCACCAGCCAGGAGACCACACGTAACACTACTACACACTACACACTACACACTACTACACACTACACACTACCCAATCACCAGCCAGGAGACCACACGTAACACACACTACTACACACTACTACACACTACTACACACACTACACACTACACACTACACACACTACACACTACCCAATCACCAGCCAGGAGACCACACGTAACACACTACACACACTACACACTACTACACACTACACACTACACACTACTACACACTACACACTACTACACACTACACACTACTACACACTACACACTACTACACACTACCCAATCACCAGCCAGGAGACCACACGTAACACACTACACACTACATACTACACACAATACACACTACACACTACACACTACACACACTACACACACTACACACCCAATCACCAGCCAGGAGACCACACGTAACACACTACACACACTACACACTACATACTACACACACTACACACACTACCCCATCACCAGCCAGGAGACCACACGTAACACACTACACACTACACACACTACTACACACTACCCCATCACCAGCCAGGAGACCACACGTAACACACTACACACTACACACACTACTACACACTACTACACACTACACACACTACACACTACACACTACACACTACTACACACTACACACTACCCCATCACCAGCCAGGAGACCACACGTAACACACACTACTACACACTACACACACTACTACACACTACTACACACTACACACACTAAACACTACACACACTACACACACTACACACACTACACACACTACTACACACACTACACACACTACACACTACCCCATCACCAGCCAGGAGACCACACGTAACACACACTACTACACACTACACACTACACACACTACTACACACTACACACACTACCCCATCACCAGCCAGGAGACCACACGTAACACACACTACTACACACTACTAAACACACTACACACTCACTACTACACACACATGTGTGTAGCAGTGTGTAGCAGTGTGTGTAGCAGTGTGTAGCAGTGTGTAGCAGTGTGTGTAGCAGTGTGTGTAGCAGTGTAGCAGTGTGTGTTATGTGTGTGTAGCAGTGTGTGTAGCAGTGTGTGTGTAGCAGTGTGTAGCAGTGTGTGTAACAGTGTGTAGCAGTGTGTGTAGTAGTGTGTGTAGCAGTGTAGCAGTGTGTGTAGCAGTGTAGCAGTGTGTGTTATGTGTGTGTAGCAGTGTGTGTGTAGCAGTGTGTAGCAGTGTGTGTGTAGCAGTGTGTAGCAGTGTGTAACAGTGTGTAGCAGTGTGTGTAGCAGTGTGTGTAGCAGTGTGTGTAACAGTGTGTAGCAGTGTGTGTAGCAGTGTGTAGCAGTGTGTGTAGCAGTGTGTAGCAGTGTGTTACGTGTGTGTGTAGCAGTGTGTAGCAGTGTGTAGCAGTGTGTGTAGTAGTGTGTGTAGCAGTGTGTGTAGCAGTGTGTAGCAGTGTGTGTAGCAGTGTGTAACAGTGTGTAGCAGTGTGTGTAGTAGTGTGTGTAGCAGTGTGTGTAGCAGTGTGTAGCAGAGTGTAACAGTGTGTAGCAGTGTGTTGTAGTAAGTGTGTGTAGCAGTGTGTTACGTGTGTGTAGCAGTGTGTAGCAGTGTGTGTAGCAGTGTGTAGCAGTGTGTGTAGCAGTGTGTGTAGTAGTGTGTGTAGCAGTGTGTGTAGCAGTGTGTTACGTGTGTGTAGCAGTGTGTAGCAGTGTGTGTAGCAGTGTGTAGCAGTGTGTGTAGCAGTGTGTGTAGTAGTGTGTGTAGCAGTGTGTTACGTGTGTGTAGCAGTGTGTAGCAGTGTGTGTAGCAGTGTGTGTAGTAGTGTGTGTAGCAGTGTGTGTAGCAGTGTGTGTAGCAGTGTGTGTAGCAGTGTGTAGCAGTGTGTAGCAGTGTGTTACGTGTGTGTAGCAGTGTGTAGCAGTGTGTGTAGCAGTGTGTAGCAGTGTGTAACAGTGTGTAGCAGTGTGTGTAGTAGTGTGTGTAGCAGTGTGTGTAGCAGTGTGTAGCAGTGTGTAGCAGTGTGTTACGTGTGTGTAGCAGTGTGTAGCAGTGTGTAGCAGTGTGTGTAGTAGTGTGTTACGTGTGTGTAGCAGTGTGTAGCAGTGTGTAACAGTGTGTAGCAGTGTGTAGCAGTGTGTAGCAGTGTGTTACGTGTGTGTAGCAGTGTGTAGCAGTGTGTAGCAGTGTGTGTAGCAGTGTGTAGCAGTGTGTTACGTGTGTGTAGCAGTGTGTAGCAGTGTGTAGCAGTGTGTAGCAGTGTGTAGCAGTGTGTTACGTGTGTGTAGCAGTGTGTAGCAGTGTGTGTGTAGCAGTGTGTAGCAGTGTGTGTAGCAGTGTGTAGCAGTGTGTAACAGTGTGTAGCAGTGTGTGTAGCAGTGTGTGTA
>NW_028179703.1:0-17216 GCF_964030765.1 Micromesistius poutassou | reverse complement strand
GGATAACTTCCTGTAAACACAAGGATTGTTATTGGATGTCCTGGAGAGAATTCACAGATGTTTCCACAGTTGAACGTTTCTGTCGTTCTTGATAAATATAAACATTAGAGACGGGAACCGGCAGGGAAGTCACAATGCGATGTGACAGCGGTTTTGTGAGTGCCAAAAGGATGTGTGTTGCGTTCTGTGAATTTAGCGATTCAGTAAAAATGAAGACGATATAACTTTCTTGCACAATTGTGTCTTTTCGGTTGCTTAACCCAACGTAGCGTTTGTTTCCAGCTGTCGTCATTCTTTTTTCACGAATGTGTTTATGTGAATCTGTAAGCCGATACACACTATAGTGCCTTCTGTTTAGATACAGTTTCCCCCCCCCACCCCTACTTAATATGTATATCAAATATATATTTGCACATTTCTCAAGAAGAACTCCTGTGCTCTGTTGACGTTTGACCTGTATGATGACACCTGAGGTAGATGCTGCTGGCCAGATGTGAAACCAAGCGGAGTGGAAGTTATTCTAGATTGAACACATCTGGCAGCTGCTCTCCATTAGTGAAGCACGCTTCCTTTCAGCTGCAACAGTACAACAATCTACTGTATGTCGTGTTAAGATGCTCCATATTTTTTTTTCTGTGTGAAATGTTAACAATCTGCATTAAGATTGTTGGTGTGTGTGATTGTGTGTGATTGTGTGTGTGTGTGTGTGTGTGTGTGTGTGTGTGTGTGTGTGTGTTTGGTGTGTGTGTGCGTGTGTGTGTGTGTGTGTTTGGTGTGTGTGTGCGTGTGTGTGTGTGTGTGTGAGTATGTGTGTGTGTGTTTGGTGTGTGTGAGTGTGTGTGTGTGTGTTTGGTGTGTGTGTGTGTGTGTGTTTGGTGTGTGTGTGCATACGTGTGTGTGTGTTCTCTCACTGTAGGGTGGTCGTGGAGTGAGTTGAACAGGCTCCCAGGGAAGAAGAAGTGCAGTGTGTTACGCTAGCCCGTCTTGGGTCTCAGCCAGAGCTGCTGTGGTTAACCCAAGGTGCCGTGTGTTATGGTTGCCTGTGTTAGTCATCCTATGCTAATAGCTGCCTCCCTCCGCAGGGCGGCCTTCATCATGAATAATTGTTCACGAGGTGAAGCTTTCTTGGAAGAGCAATGTGTTTCTAATTAGGCGCCCCCCGACATTTGCAACTTTCACCTCGAATAGTCATCTCTCACACACACAGACACACAAACAAACAAACAGACACACACACACACACACAAAAAACACACACACACACACACACACACACACACACACACACACACACACACACACACACACACAAAACTATACACACACAGACACATACACACACACAGACACACAAAACCACACACACACACACACACGCGCGCGTGCACACACACACACACACACACACACACACACACACACACACAAAACCACACACACACATTGACCACATGGCCACTTTCTAGTCACCGGTTTCCTCCACAAAACGACATTAAATCAAAGCCGTTCAGACAGCAGAGACGATCCGGTGGCTAAAATTAGACGCTGTGGCCGCATCCTTTGTAAATAGGAGAAGACGGATGCGAGTGCTATAGTGAAGTACAAGGGTTCATGCTTTACTGCTCTTGTTCACCTGCGTGTTCTTCAATGTATATACATCCGGACGCACTCCTACAGCGCTCTCTCGCAGTAGGAATTAGTGGTCGACAAAGTAAAGCTGACGTTTTTTTTCCTCCAGCACACACTCCCTTCATGTTTGCACGAAACGTTTTTGCATGGGACTAACACAAGTGTGCAATCCACTGAGCACGGTCTTTATCTATATGGTTTTAAAATGATTGGTGGTGGCAATTATCATGACGTACAGTTGGAACTAGGCAGGAAATGGTGGTGTGTAAATGATTGATGATGCCCACCGATATTTCTCGTTCCTACTTTAATAGCGTTGCACTTGTGTTGAGTCTACGATGCAAAAATGAAAATAAGGGCTAATGCTTATATAATATCATGGACCTCATGCTTCACGCTATGTTTTCATTTTTTTTATTTTTTTATCCATCTTTCTCTCGTCAGAGCTCTGTAAATAAAGAACCGTGGTTTCAACGTATACGTTCAGAAACCACGGTTCAGAAGGCTCCTGAGCGTTTATCCAGAAGTCCTGTTGTCCATGGCCTAATTAGCCGTATCCTAACCGGCCAATGACAATCAGGTTTATTGTGTGTATTAGTCACACGCCAAAGCCTAACTTAAAAGTCGTCTACATCTACTGAACAATAACCATCCTAATGGTAATTTTGTTGAGCTTTAAGATTGGTTTTGGAATAAAACATCTAAAATGCCCCGGGCCTGAATGCTTGTAGGATGAATTAGAAAATGCTGTGCAACTGTGATTTTTACTGGGGGGGGTTGCTTTGAGGGAGGTGTTATTCGGCTGTCTCCCCTAGTAGGGGTATATGAGGTAAAGCTGCCTGTTCTGGAAATAGAAAAGGGTTCATCAAAGATGGTAGAAAAAGGACGCCACTGCATTGCATTAGCAACGCCTAATTCCTTCCATGTATAAACAGCGTGACATCTCGATTTGCAAGACATAGTTATTTATGTTCCATCCAGTGGTGGCTGGTGGCACAGTCACGTTTGGAACCGCACCTGTTACAAATTGCAAGAAACACGTTGCACACGTTGATTGGATTGTACACTGAATCCATGTTCTGTGTCCCCCATAAAAATGTTATGAGCCAAGAACCACAGGAACATCCACAGGTCCCCTACTGTATAAAAACCCCTGGACAAGGTTTCAGACTAAACATATGCTTGATGCAGTTCACAACGCGTGCAAGCGCCACGTTTCCAAAGCTGCTGTCAAGACAGTGTGGTCATTTTGTGTGTGTGACGAAGCATGAAATCCTCTTTCTCGCCGGGCAGTAGTAGAAGGAGCCCCGGGCGCTTTGTCTGTTCCTGTGAGTCATGGAGGGGTCACTCCAGTCCAGCCTCTGATTGGCCTTGAGTGACGGCAGAGGAAGAGAGCGAGAAGAGGGAAAAACAAAACTGGAGGACGGCTCTGAGATAGGTATTCCTCAGAAAGTGGCGTGAGAAGCCTTGGCAGTGTGTCTCTTCTTCAAAGAATACACCAGTGAAATCCAGACTGCAACTTGGATGAAGGATTCGATAAATGATGAATCAACATATCAATCAATGCGATGGATGGGTGAAAATACAGACGAACGGAGAGCCAGAATGGCCCGAGTTGACAAACACTGACGACCAGGAATAAGGGAGAACGTGATCGTCAAGTCACTTGCGGCTCGAGGCACCTTTACGGCTTTCGTATAAATAGACTTTCACGACTCCACAGCCGCCTGCACCTTCCACACACCTACTGTACCTGCCTGTTGAGTCTCTGCTGCTCCAGTAGAAGAAGAACGCAAGGAAACCCAATCGATACTTCCGCTATCATCCCCCTCCCCTTCCTACCCTGTCCTCCCCCGAGGAGGAAAAGGAAGGGGGCTGTGTTCATCACCGTAGCGGTGGTAATGAATCCCAGAGAGGGGCCGCTGTGTGTGTGTGTGTGTGCTTCTTCTGCTCTCCTCCACTATGAGGTAGAGAGCCCCGCGGCGGGGATGAGCGGCCGGTGAGCCAAGAGGAGACAGGGTGACGGTCGTTAAGCCACCGGAAACCACGGGAAGAAGGGACGGGGGGGTGCAGCAGCTCGCCGCGTCGCTGCCTCCCGCGCTGCGCCCTGTCACCACCACCACCGTCACCACCACCACCGTCACCACCGCCGCGTACGCCACATCACCCCCCCCCCCCGCTGTGAGGAGATGAGAGTGTGAGCTCTGATCCATTATTTCGGTGGTGCCTGGCACGCACACCATTGTTTAGTTTTCATAAAGGAGAGCGCAGTGCCATTAGGGTCAGTTCCAATACCTTGGAAATTAAGTGTATTCAATTAATTGGTCAATTATTCCTCGTTACCATTCCTTAGATTATTCGTTATTATTTGCTCCCACTCTCCCCTGACCCTCTTCGTCTCTTCCTCCCTCTTCCATTTTCCCTCTTTTCCCCTCTCGCTCTTTCACCGTCTCCGTTGCTCGCCCCTTCTTCCCTCCCTTTTTCCCCCCTCTCTTCTTCCCTCTCCCTCACTTTCTATCCCTCCTTCTCCGTCTCTCTGCCTCCCTCTTTATCTCTCTGTCTCTCTCCACTCCTTCCCTTCTCTTCTCTCTCCCTTTCTCTCCCTCCCTCCCTCCCTCTCACCCTAACCTTTCAGATATATCTGCCCGTACTACAGCGAGGCTGAGACGTCTGGTCCCTAATAGAGAGTGTCACACAAGCTAACTCACCGCTGCAACAGCCCTCGACTGGACACTGAAAAACAACGACAAATTATCTTCAACGTCAAGAATTTCCGAGAAGCTGTTCCCCGCTTGCGCCGCTGGCCGCTTCTGAAGAGGCTTAATTTGCGTGCGCTGTGCACTAATGAGGCAGGGTGATGAGGCTGCATTAAAAAAAAAAAAAAAAACGCAGTGTCCCCAGCGAGGCCCTTTTTTTTTTTTTTTTTTATACTGAGAATCACTTCCTTTAACGAGGCGAAACACCATTGAATTAAAGCTGTTTTCTGCTGTATCTTGTGAAATAATAAATCACTTTCTCCTCCTGTTAGATTGTACGGGGTCTTTTTTAGTCAGCGTGGAAGGGACCGGTACTGATGTGTGCGTTGAGTTAGAACATCAAAGATCCACGAGAACAACAGTGGAGTCTTAAACACGTTCCCGTGAGTGACCCGTTAGGTTTGCTGCTGTGCCCAATCATAAACAATGACATGAGTCAGTCTTCTCTGACACCTTTTTTACACCGTTACACCAAGCTAAACATTTCATTCTTCCGTTTGTGCACGTGATTCATCATTCTGTTGGGAGACCAATAGTTACAGTACCATTTGTAAATCCTGTTTGTCATCCTGATGAGTTATTCAAATGTTCATTTGAACACATTCTTCGGAGAGAGAAACACAGCTGTTGTGGCTGCTTTGTTCAAATCCATTGCGATGGTGCTATGGTGATGTAAATACCGCTCCTGTGTGCTGCATTACAATATTTCGATGCTATTAATATTACGTTTTTACTGACCTTCCCAACCCATTTCTAATGGCAGTTCTCAGGAAATGGATCACATGGACCTCTTGTTAAAAGAGTACCGTCACCCTTGGCTATTCTTTTGCTATTACAGAGTTCTGCTTCATAGACTGTTGTGAAAGAATTGCGGTCCAGTCCATAATCTCCATTTCAGCAACATTTTTTGTCATTCCCTGGAACATTTTACCATTGATGTCACTGGATGGGCGTAAAATGCCTAAATGGTCCAACAGTCAGGCAGTACTCCCCATTTATCAGAAAACAGCATAAGGTTCCCCTTTAAGCCATTCTCCTCCTCCTGATTCCAGAAAGACAGACACAGACAGACAGAGAGATGGACGAACGGGCAGACAGGCAGACAGGCAGGCAGGCAGGCAGACAGACCGACAGATAGATGGATAGATAGATAGAGTGATGGATGGATATGTAGATGAGTGATAACAAGGTGTGTAGTACAGTGTCTAAGATTCTTTAAAGCACACTTTCCTTGGGTATGCCTCCCGGTGGTGTTAGTCTCTGCTCTCTCTCCTGGAGATAAGTACTATTAACCCAAAACAGATGGCTGCTCTTTTCCTGTTGGCAGGGCTGCAAGCCGCCACCACAGGTACAACATCCCTTCACTCCCTGCTGCGTTTAAAACGGCCAGACACTTGTGTCCCACCGGCACTGCGTTTGACTTAATCCCCTCGAAAAGTCCATCAGCACTAAAAAGGAGTCCCTCATTGATTTCATCAAGCGGTGGAAACGGGCGGGCGGGTTTGGAACGTAACGCACAACAGTAATTTGTTGGCAGGGCCAGCCCAAGGTGACAAGAAGCAATCCATCCTCTTCTGTCTCTGCTGCATTTGCATTGTGCGTGCGAATGCGGAACGTTTGCAGTCCTAGTAGATGAACGCCGGCTGGCACAGGTCTCATCGGGAGGCATCGATCGTGGCTCGCCAGGGGCCGGATATCTCCGCGCCCGCCGCAGGTGGCGAGCTCTTTGTGGTTGCCCGTGGCGATGGGGATGGTCTGAGAGAGTCTGAGAGACCTCTTCTTCTCGGGGGGGGTGTGGAACTAAATTGGTGGAGAAATGACCAGGGAAGGAACCCATGAACCTTGTTTGTCACACTGAAGAACCTCCTGCACACAGCGGGGGTCCGGAAACCAGAAGGCACAGGATTGTAATAAGAACGTTTTGAAGCTTGAAGCGAGTTCCCAGCGGTTAGGGAGGGAAGTGAACGCCGCAGGACACAATCTATTGATTTGAGGGAACTTTTATCTGACCTGACCGTACCGTACCATACAATACCTTCATATAAGTTATCTTTATCTTCATCTTTAACTCTTAATACTTTCCTGTATAATAAATTGGAAGATATTTGACCTTATCTTACTTCTCCCGTCCACAACTCTGAGAGGGATAGATAAAGACAGAGACAGAGAGAGAGACAGAGACAGAGAGAGAGAGAGAGAGAGAGAGACAGAATGAGAGAATGAGGGTGAGCAGAGTAATGTCAGCATATTTCCACAAAAAAATGCACCAAAACCTATTTTAAGAATTCAAAAAACCCTGAAGAGTTCAGAGAGAGGGCTGCTTTATCTCTCCATTCTGAGACATGTCTGGGTTGGTTGAATCATTAAGATTAGATGACTTGCCTGTTCATGGGGTGGCGCGTTGGAATGGCTTCCCACCTCACTTATATCGTCCCAAATCATCTCTCTCTCTCTATATCTCTCTCTCTCCCTCTCTCTCTCTCTCTCTAGCTCTCTCTAGCTCTTGCTCTCTCTCTCTAACTCTCTCCCCCCCTCTTTCTCTAGCTCTCTCCCCCCTCTCTCTCTAGCTCTCTCTCTCTCTCTCTCTCTCTCTCTCTCTCTCTCTCTCTCTCTCTCTCTCTCTCTCTCTCTCCCCCTCTCTCTCTCTCTCTCTCTCTCTCGCTCTCTCCCTCACTCTCTAGGCTTCTTTATATGGAGACCATCAGTCATGCAGACTGCCAGTTTAGATTAAGAGCAGATGCCTACTTAGGAGGGAAAGATGTTTTAGCCTCATGCTACCTACGGGTAAATTAGCTGGCACTTGCACTTCCTATGCAAATGGCCACTTCACATTCATGTTCTGCTGGTGCACAAAGGCTAAGCCCTGATCAGGCCAGTTTCAGCATTTAAAAGCACACTTCGGTGCTTTCAGATTTTTTTAACGTAAGGTATCACTATTAGTACTATTGATGCAACTGCCAACTCCTTGTGCTATTCATTTTTTCACTTATGTATTTAATGTATTTATTTACATGCTTTGCCTTGAACGTTGATTTTAATCACAATGTTTAAGGTCACGAGACATAGGCCTACACACACACACACACACACACACAAAAAAAACAACCACTCACAAACACACTGATTACACACACTTCTTAATTGCTTTTACGAGAAAGAATGTGTTGTCATTGGAAACTTCCAACTGATTCACCCTGGATTCTGTCTTCCGAAAAGGCTCTCTCCTTCTCCAGAGCGTAAACCTTTAACCCTCAGTAAGAAATCCGTAGTAAAGTCAAACCTCAAATCCTTCCCTTTGGTGTTTAAGGGAGAAAAGAGAGAGAGAGAGAGGGGGATGTTTGACAATGAGGTGAGCTGGTGTCGACGCAGAGCTCCTAAAGGGGTTTTAATTCCACACTCTGGGAGCCCTGGGAGACCCGGGGTTGGCTTTGGCCTGTAATTGCTCACTGTTTTCCTGATGAGAGGTGATGCACTTGTTGCGGAGGATTGCAGTGTGAAAGCCAGTGGAGGAGAGAGGCACACACACACACACACACGCACACTACCTGACCACCCGCTGCACCTCACACACTGGCTAACCACCGATGCTATCTCGGCCAAGTTTCTCTTGAAGTGTGCGTCTTGAGGATCATCTTCGTCAGTGCCCGTCTCTCTCTCTCTCTCTCTCTCTCTCTCTTGTTCTTGCTCTCTCTCTCTCTCCCTCGTTCGTGCTCTCTCTCTCTCTCTCTCTCTCTACCCCTCTACCCCCCCCCCCCCCCCCACACACCTCCTATGAACCAGCTTGTGCGTCACACAAACGATTTGGCACGGCATTTAATTCACAACCTTCTTTCACGCCCCTACTATGAAGTACAAAAGGGAGGACGTTTGTTGAAAACTTTTAAAAGGTCGCTTCAGCGTTTGTGTTCGTGTTTTGTGTCATTCATTTTCTGGAACTAACCCTTTTTTTTACGACTGGAGCGCGCGGCTGTCCGCTACGGTACACATCTGACGAGTCATCACCTGAAATTGCAGCAGCCTGCGGGATGAGACGGAGCGGAGGGGACATCATTAGCTGGGTGGGACGCTGGATGTCAGAACACAACACCGCCTCAGATTTATGTGGCTTGTTACTCCACACTTCCAGCCAGTCCCTCGGCGCTCTCACACTCATCTCAGCCGTCTTGCCTCCCTCTGTTTTATTGAACTCGTCCTTTTTGCCTTCTCTCTCTCTCTCTCTCTCTCTCTCTCTCTCTCTCTCTCTCTCTCCCTCGCTCTCTTAACCTCTCTCACCGTGTCTCTTTGCCTCTCTCTCTCTCTCTCTCTCTCTCTCTCTCTCTCTCTCTCTTTCTCTCTCTGAACTTCTCACTGCATCTCTCTCTCTCTCTCTCTCTCTCTCTCTGTCTCAACCTCTCAATGTCATTTTCTCTCTCAACTTCTCTCTCAATTCATCTCTCTTGTCTCTTTTTCTGTCTCCCGAATTCCTCTCCCTGTGTCTCTCTCTGTCTCCCGCTCCAGGTCAGGAGTAGCCATGCCATTTGGCTGTCTAACAATCGGGGAGAAGAAGGATTATAACAGTCCTACAGAGGTGACAGATAAATATGATCTGGGACAGATTGTCAAATCGTAAGTATTATCTTTTCACCAATCCCAATATAGCCGTGCCTCTTTTGGAATAGTCACCAAGACGAACATATTGGACAGACAGACAGACAGAGAGATGGACGAACGGGCAGACGGGCAGACAGACCGACAGATAGATAGATAGATAGAGTGATGGATGGATATGTAGATGAGTGACAGATAACAAGGTGTGTAGTGCAGTATCTAAGATTCTTTAAAGCACACTTTCCTTGGGAACATATTCAGCACAGCCACCGTGCTGTCCTTCATGTAAGCTGTAAAACAGCCTCATCCCCACATAGGTGTCTGAGGCATACACGGGCAAACACAGATTTGGTGGTTAGCCGGCGATGAGCTGTCCTCTGTTTGCTTTACGTAACAGCTGCCACAGGTCCAACTGTACAGGTGTTCACAGCAACAAGGTGGCCCACTGATAGAAATACTATCAGCGTTTTAAGAAGAAGATGCACTTTAATAACCCCCGTTGGGAAAATGATTTCTCCATATTCCACCCATCCAAACATGCTAGGGGCAACAGGCTGCCACACAGTGTCACACCAGGGAACCAGCTTCGGTTTTTAGTGTCCCTGCCTTGGTGATGGAGAGGGTAGTAGTGTTATTTTAGGCCCAATTTGCCCAAGTTGAAATCCCAGTACCAGTATGTCATGTGATTCATTCATTCGAGATTCAAGATTCATGTGTGTATCATTTTGAAGTGCTTTTAGTTGTAATCAATATTGTTTTCTCAATGATTATGACCACTACAGATTTAAATAATCACTTTTCAACATTTTAAGAAGGTGTTTTTAATACTTTTTGTTTACTACAACAACCTCATGCCACCAGCATAATTCTGCCCTCCCCCCCCAAAATAAATGTGTCAAAATAAATTGTCCAAAAGTATGCTACTCACTGCTGTATATTTGAATACTAACGCCTTTAAATGCTGGGGGAAAAATTGCTTTGAATATTCTAATCTCCAGATGAGTTCAAATCTGGGTTAAAGCGGCGTTTCACATGCTTTCGCTTCATATTTGTTTTGAACACAAACTCCTTATAAAATTCACATTAAAATTACGAAATCTACGTAACAAAACAGGAAACAAGGTGTAACTGTCCTGTCACCCCCAAAACGTTTTTCTGTTACATAGTACGACCGCTGTATCCCAGAGGAGGATCATTGCTAAAGCATTATGAAGTGTGAGTTATGCTTCTTCATGTTGTTTTTTTTCCAGAGAGGAGTTCTGTGAGATCTTCAGAGCCAAAGACAAAACCACCCTGAAAATGTACACGTGTAAAAAGTTCCTGAAGAAGGACGGGAGGAAAGTTCGCAAGGCGGCGAAAAATGAGATTCTCATCTTAAAAATGTACGTTTCTATCCATTAACGTCATTACTGCACTCAGACGAGAGCTCTTCATTCACATGGGTCCTATAAATACATGTCAGATTCCTGCTCTGTCCATCTCTTTCTACCTTAATCAACTGAAAACCATTTAACGTTGTACTTAAATTTTAACTAAAGCCCTATATCAAAACCCCATTTAGCGGAGTGATCATTAAGCCTGCAGCCTGCAGTGTGTAAAGCGTTCTTTACACATTTGTCGGGCCAGTGTGCTCATCGCGTGCATTGAAGTAAAAAACACATTAGCATAACATGGGTCTTATCCAATAATTAGTTACAGGTGGCAGACGACACAAAAATAACATCGGTAGATGCGTCAGGGAAACTAATGGGATGTGAACGCGTCGCATCTTAATGATGTTTTCTCTTTTACTGTGACCCTCTTGGTTCTGTTTTCTGTTGAAATCCTGGTAAACGAGTCTGGGAGGATTTCGATGCCTCATTCCAAAGGGGGCTGATGAACAGGCCTTTAGTGATAACGAGCCAGAGTGGCTTGTTATTGACGGTTGATTACCAAATACCGCCGGTTATTTCGTGTTAATGTGCGTCTGCGGCTTAGCTCCAATGGTTTAATTCAATATGAGTTCTTCTCGCTAGAAGCGTCAAAGACATGCTTAACTGGTCTGTGATTTAGTAAGCCCATGACTGTCCTTGTCGCAGAATAAGATGTATCAAGAGATACGCAGTACGCCACTGTTACCGTTAAACCCCTAGTCTCCGGGTCTGTTCTTTTAGCCCTTTATTGTCGTCTCGGCTTCCTTTAATATGGAGAGATATAATGTATGAGGTGTGTTGAATGTCATGCATACATCTCACGCACTGATGCAACTTATCCAAAACACATTTATTTTCTTCTCGTCTTTCTCCTTCTCTCTCTCTTGTTCCCTTTCTATCTCTCTCCCCACTCTCTCTCTCTCTCTCTCTCTCTCTCTCTCTCCCCATCTCTCTATTCTCCATCTCCCTCCATCCACCCCCCTATTCTATCATCCCCCCTTCCCCCCCCCACCTCCCCGACTTCCTTCCCCCCCTCCCCCTCTCCTCTCTCTCTTCTTCATCTCTCTCCCTCTTACTCTTCCCCTCCCCCATTCCGTATCCCCCTCTCCCCCCTTGCATCTCCCCCCCCGCCCCCCCCCTTACATCTCTCTCTCTCTCTCTCTCTCTCTCTCTCTCTCTCTCTCTCTCTCTCTCTCTCTTGCTCTCTCTCTCCCGACGCAGGGTGAAGCACCCTAACATCCTGCAGCTGGTGGACGTCTACGAGACCAGGAAAGAATACTTCCTCTTCCTGGAACTGTGAGTGTCTCCATGGGTGTCTCCCGGTGGTGGTCGGGCTGGCTGGGAGGGAGGGAGAACTCCACCCCACGTGCTGCTAGGCGGCCATACAGTATAGCAACACTGTTGATTATGCACTTGTGGAGGGTTGGGCCGGTAAGGGGGGAGACGGGGGGGGGGGGTGAGTTGATTTAGCCCCAGGCCCTGTAGATATGAGAAATGGCTCAGAACAGAACTGAGCTCATTTTGTATTCAGGAACAATTCCTTCTTCCCCGCTGTGCTCCCGCGCTCTCGTCGGCGCGCGTTCTCTGGGAATTCGTTGTGGGCTCTTTTTTTTTTTTTTTTTTCTTTTTAACTGTAGCGCTGCCTGCCTCATGTACGGTGCTCATCCCCGCTGCTCCTCTGAGGAATCCGTGTGAACGCTGAATTGCAGTCGTCGGGGAAAAAAAAAAACCGAGGACAGGGCAGAGACCCGTATGCAAAATGTAATTGATTCTGCCAATACAGGTGTTATGTAATTTTCTAAGAATGTCATCTTAGAATTCCTTGGGTATGTTTATCCAAACACGGCAACCAGAGTCAGATGCACCATGCTTTTTATACGTTTAGGCAGTCAACAAGAAGCCGGTGGCCTTAAGAAGACGGAAATGCATAAAGCATAAAGAAACATGAACTCTGACGAACCCCTTCTTTACACAACCTCTCATAAACTGAGTGGTACTGAGAATGCCGCTTTTGTGCCCTAATAAAATAAAATGATATGCAGTAAAAGAATATCTACTGACCTTGTCTCTCTGATTCCTATAGATGCTCTGGACTCTGTCCAGTTACCTTTTTCAAAACTCGGCCTTTTTGGCCGGCCCTTTTGATTGCATGCCTTGATATTTATCATCCTCACTTAGAAGTCATTTTGGTTAAAAGCCTCTGCTTATTGTACCTTAATGTTCGTCCTCCTCCACATCTCTTGTCAGTGGTACCCTGGCGGAAGCGACTAACGCGCAGTTCCTCGGACGGCCTAAAGCTGGCTCATAGAACCGCCGCCGTTCTAAGTCACTGGATAAAATTGTGATTTCTTTCTCGTAGTACAACGCCATTTCGATATTAACGTAATTTAGTTAGGCTCGCAGTTGCTAGTTCATCTTCATATTTTGCAAGGTCCCGCTTCACTATTTTATTTAATTGAAAAGTTATAGGATCGTTGATTATAATTGTTGATTGTCTATTAATGAGATTTGGCTACAGACTACTGTGAGATGGCCCTCAAAGTTCCAGATATGGATTGTTTCTGCTGTTCGGTAACATTCAATCTAAGGCCTTCGCAACGGTTGAGGACCAATGGGTGAGGTCGTGGGCGAAGCTTCGTCCACATGTCTTACAGTCCCCTTGCTCCACCAGGGCAACGGGCAGAGAGGTGTTTGACTGGATCCTGGACCAGGGCTACTACTCAGAGAGGGACACCAGCAACGTGGTGAGGCAGGTCCTGGAGGCCGTGGCCTACCTCCACTCTCTCCACATTGTACACAGGAACCTGAAGGTACGCACACAGACACGTGCATACAGGCACACACACACACACACACACACAGATGCACCCACACACGCAAGCATTCACACATGCACAAACACACACACACAGACGCCCAAATACTTTTACAACAACAGCTCAACTCTCAACGTCTGTATACTGTACTCGATATATATATTTCCACATTAAGCCTTGATCCCAAATGATCCCATTTGGTAAATGCTTAATACAATAACATGGGAGCGTCCAGCATGAGCCAGCTTTAATGTGTAATATGCTGAAGGTAATATCAGTACAAAGTCTTACTACTGTGTGAGTTTGTGTGCCTGGACATATTGCAATCTAAAAGACGAACGATGGTAGCGATGAAAATGTTTATCAAACATTTCGTTTGATACGTTGAAACGTTTCTGTACTTGGCTCTTTATGGGTCCTATACCTATAAGCTACAGGTTAATGGTATAGTTATTAAAAAGGCTTATATTGGCAAGCTGAATAATACTTAAGAGACTACATTACAGTAATTTTGGTAACAAATTTTCGGGTTACAGTTTCGGTTAAAGGGTTAGGTTTTGGTTGAGGGTTTGGTTTTAGGGTTAGGGTTAGGGTGTAGTTTTAGGGTGTAGTTTTAGGATTGGTTTTTGGGTTCGGGGTTAGGGTTAGGGTTAGGGTTAGGGTTGCTGCACCCTTCTGTGCCATCATCTCCATGTTCTCCCCCTAGCTGGAGAACCTGGTGTACTACAACCGGCTGAAGCACTCCAAAATCGTCATCAGTGACTTCCATCTGGCCAAGCTGGAGAACGGCCTGATCAAAGACCCCTGTGGCACGCCGGAGTACCTGGGTAAACAGCTGCCCTCACCTGCTCGCCCTCTATCTACTACTGTATTAGGAGGTCCTCCATCCAAGTCCTGATACAAAGTCATATATAGATATGGACTGGGGATTAAAAAATGTATTCTAACTGAATTCCAATTTCATATTTGATCGTAGAGCTCTTTTGCCCCTTTCTAATTATCCTAATACCTTCTTCATAGACTCAAAAAAACGCTGTACAAACAGACTTACAGCAACAATGAACTCAGGATAAAGTTCTACACATGATTAACCAACAACACCAACACCCTTGTTAACTTGTTTGCTCAGGAAGCCTGGATCCGAGCGTTGCAATTGCAATTACCGCGCGTTGATTATAATTTCCCAATTATTGTACTTAGGACAAAACGTGAGTGCATGAATGAGTATGGGTGGCCCCCGTTGGGACTGTGTTAATATCGTGCTCTATCAGCGCGGCTAGACAAAGACCCGCTGTTGGAATCACACCTTTTCCCCTCCCCCCCTCTTCATAAGAAGACTCTCCGATGAGAACCTTTTGCCGAGGATGTCTATCACTGCTGGGCTGTTGAGTGTCAGACGTTATTAGCTGTTGTTATATTGTTCTGCGCTGCTCTGTGCCCCCCCACAGCGCCCGAGGTGGTGGGCAGGCAGCGGTACGGCCAGGCCGTGGACTGCTGGGCCATGGGCGTCATCATGTACATACTGTAAGTGCTCCTCACCCCCCCCCCCCCCCCCCCCCCCCCGTCTCGTGTGCCACATCATCCGCCGAGATGTAGCATCCAGCTACATCCGGGTCTGAGAGGAGATGAGTAACGGCTCTCTTGTCATGATGTGATTTATGTGGGTTTAACGACCACAATGAGATTTCATATAATTACTAAGTTCAGGATCATGACGAGCGGTAAGATAACTTCTAAAGAGCGGTAGCTATCGCGCACAACGCGTGAGAGGAGTTGAAATGATTTGTATTGACTAGGAACTCACAACAACAGCAGCGCTATAACGCAGGCAACCACGCTTTAATTTCACGCTTTAATTTCCTCTCGAAAATAGTTTCGATATGTGTACTGTGGTTTTATATAATTCATTCTTTGAATGCAACGTCTTATCTCCGTCTTCACTTTGCTCTCCGCAGGCTCTCGGGCAACCCCCCGTTCTATGATGAAACCGATGATGAAGATTATGAAAACCACGATAAGAACCTATTCAGGAAGATCCTGGCGGGAGATTATGAGTTCGACTCTCCGTACTGGGATGACATCTCCGATTCAGGTAGCGTTAATGTGTAATGAATATGCTGCACGCGTGGCGGCTTGCTGGGTACACATTTCATACCCCGCGTCACGGTTGTGTCGCGGTTGTGTGCAGAAGCTTCCGCAACATGAATAAACTTCATTAGATCTTGTCTGTGTGTGTGTGTGTGTGTGTGTGTGTGTGTGTGTGTGCATGTGTCTGCCTGTGCACAAGCATGTGTTTTATGCATGTGTTTGTGAATCTACTGTGTGTGTGTGCGTGCGTGCGTGCGTGCGTGCGTGCGTGCGTGCGTGTGCGTGCGTGCGTGTGTTTTCTTCAAACAGCTAAGAGTCTGGTGGCCCGTCTGATGGAGGTGGACCAGGACCAGAGACTCACAGCCCAGGAGGCCATCAACCACGAGTGGTGGGTGGACACTGTCTCTCCGGGGCAGCGTGGGGGTGTCTGCTGCTGCGCCATACTAAAACCATTCCGACAAAGGATAAACAAAAGGCCTTTTGACATCCACTCCATCTCTGGTCTCCTCCTAGGATCTCTGGCGGTGCGGCGTCTGACAAGAACATCAAGGAGAACGTCTGCGCTCAGATAGAGAAGAACTTTGCCAAGGCTAAGTGGAAGGTAAGCTTCAGCTCCTCCTGTCACGTTTTACACACACACTCACCAGCTAAAGGTTACGTACAAGTAGTTTACAACCAGGGACATTCTAATTCTATGTTAATCCTGTTCTGGAAGACGACTCACCTGTGATGGACACGGTTACTGACCCTGGAACGAATTCGACTATGAGTAAGGAAAGCATGTCGGTGGAAGCCATTAGTTCAAATTTAACTGAGAAGAAGCTGCAGGTGTGTGTGTGTGTGTGGCTGGCAGAAGGTTACTACTCTGAAGGGCCTAAGAATCCATCAAGGGAGAATGAAGTGCTTGGTAGAGGGAACACAGGGAACCCGCATTGATAGCTACTTCTTAAGAAGTGCATTGAGTCAGTCGGTTGAAGTCCAGCGACAGGAAGTAACCCACAGTTCGCAGAACATCAGCACCCCTGATGTTGTGGAGGTAGAGTCAAGCACTGAGGCAGAAAGGGAGGCCAGCCAACCAAAGAGGAAGAAGATGAGTGGCCATAGGCCTGGGGTCAGGTGGCCAGGCGCAGCAGAAGGTAGGACATGGGAAGATGTTAACAGTGATCTGGTTAGCATTCTGGGACGGCTTAAAGGGACGGCTGAACGCAAATTAGAGAAAATGGGGGACATTATCTACAGCTACGGTAAAGAAAGATTTGGGATTGTTGAGAAAAGGACGAAACGGCAACATGAGGTAGTCAAGTCTAGGCGCCAGCAAGAGATAGATAGACTCATCCAGGAGAGGAGGCAGCTTAAGAAGCAGTGGAGAAAAGCTACAGATGATGAGAAGGAAGGTATTGATTGTCTACAGGCAGATGTGAGGGAGCGGTTGGCAGTGCTAAGAAGAGCAGAAAGTATTAGGAAAAATAGGAAGAAGAAATCGCAAGCTAGAGTAGCATTTTATAAAGATCCATTTAAATTTTTTAAGTCATTATTTGATAAGCAGAAGAGTGGTAGTCTCATGGAACCTAAGCAGAAGCTTGAGGAGTACTTGGAGGGAGTGCACAAAGACAGGGAGAGGTTCAGAGAGATGCTGCTTCCCGCTGATAACCCACCTATTGGTGAATTAAGTAGTCAGTGCAGCCCACCAAGGTGGAAAGAGGTGCAAGAAGTAATAAAACGTGCAAAGGCCTCTTCAGCCCCGGGACCCAATGGAGTGCCCTACCGATTATATAAGAGCACGCCGGATGTTTTAAGATTCCTATGGAAGCTAATGAGAATAGTTTTGAAAAAGCAGAGTATTCCCAAGGCATGGCGTAGGGCTGGGGGATTATTTATTCCCAAAGAGAGGGACTCAGTGGAGATTAATCAGTTTAGACCAATTAGTC
>NW_028179704.1:15000-18007 GCF_964030765.1 Micromesistius poutassou | reverse complement strand
CACACAAACACACACACACACACACACACACACACACACACACACACACTACACACACACATACACGCACACAAACACAAACCACAATGTACCACACCTTCACAGTGTGCTTGTACACACCACTACACACTTACACACAAAACTTACACACAAACACCACCCACACACTCCCACACACACAGACACCAACGGTGTCAGCAATGTAGCATATGTCTAGACTAGGAATGCTTAAAGGTAGAATGGCACGGCTTCCAGAGTCGGGGGGGGGGAAAGACAGCCGTGTCTTTAGAGCAGATGAAGCAGTTCTCTTGTGTAACCAGGTTTCTGTGCTGCATTACAGCGACATTGTACACAAACCCCGCGTTCTGTAAGCTCAGTGTTTTGTTGTGAGTCATTTTTTTTGTTGTGAGTCTGTTTTGTTGTTTGCCGGCAAGTTCATGCCGCCCGATGTTTTCACACACCGGCGAGAAATGCGTCGCAAAAACAGAACATATAAATAGACGCGGGTTGTTGTTGTTGTTGTTGTTGTTGTTGTTGTCGTTTCCCCCGCCGGGGCAATTATCGAGCTCGCTCTTGCAGAGAGCACATCGCCACAGCTATGTTGTTGTTCGGGGGTTTCGGCTTCCCGGTCTCAGCCTCGCGCCCGGAGCATTGGAGTGTGAGGTGAGGTGTGTGGGGCTACGAGGCTGGAGGCGTGAGGCGTGAGGCGTGGAGTGGAGCGTGTGTCGGTGATCTCGGACGCGTTCCCCCCCCGCCCCTACTCACTGATCTGCTCTCCGTCCACCCCGCCGTCCTCCGAGCGCTCCGTGTCGTCTTCGTCGTCGCAGGAGGAGATGGCATCTGCACACACAGTGACCACAGTTACGGCCGGCGCCATGCACGTACCACACACACGTACACACACGTACACGCATCCACACCCACGCGCCCGTGCCACAGTCTGACTCTGACCACTGCCGTTCTGCGATTCGTTCGGTTAATGACGCCGTATTATCGTGTGCTGCTGGCTGCTTATCGTTTGGCTGCTGTGGCTAACAGCCTAACACACACAACACACACACACACACAGACGCACACCACAAAATGTAGCATTCCTTTAACGGCACCACCGGCGCCCTGTCCAGATTCTACTCCATGGCCACTTCGTCAGACTCCTGATTCTACTCTACAACGGTTCTACACCTGCAGCCACAGGGCAAAGCAGCGCGAGGGACTCTCTTTTGAGTCTTCTGGTCCGAGACCCTCCGCAGAGCCCTCTCCCGCTCTGCTCCTCCTCCTCCTCCTCCGCCCTGACTCACCTGTGACGTTCACTATGAAGCAGACCGTGTCGCGGCCGCGCTGGTGCAGGCGTACAGGCCCGAGTCCTTGGCCGTGGCGTCGCGGACCTGCAGCACCTCCTGCTCTATCAGCGTGCGGTTGTTGGCGGCCAGCGGGCTGCGTCTTTGGTCAGGTGACGGGCCCCGCCTCGGGCAGCGGGCAGCTCAGACGCAGCACCTCGCCCCGGGTGCAGCGAGCACAGCGTGGGCTTAGAGATTTGGTATTTGGTCGCCGCCTCTGCAGAGCACCCACGGAAGGGGTGGAGGTGGAGGTGAGGGGGTGGAGGGGGAGGTGTGGTGAGGGGGTGGAGAGTGAGGGGTGGAGGTGGAAGAGATGAGGGGTGAGGGTGAGGAGGTGGGAGGGTGGTGGTGATGATGGGTGGGGTTCGGAATGGGAGGATTGGAAAGGACAGAGGAGGGTGCACAGGAAGGAGGGAGAGAAAGGGGGAAACAAAGGAGGAGGGAGAGGAGACAAAGCCAAAGTGTAAGAATTTCAAACAAATCAAAGGAAAGCAGCCACCAAAACACCACATAACACCGTAGCATATGCACTTGATCAAACTTTGCAGCAGAAGGATTTACAGCAGGTAGAGGTTGTTTACTGAACAGCATGTTTTTAAACCAGAGCACCAAAAGCTTATCACCCATCCCAGACGTGTGATTGGGCCGGTTTACCGGCGCATGCAGTGGCTGACAGAGAATGAAACTCATCCTGACCATTTTTTAAGTAAGGGTGAGTAAGTGTGTGTTGCTGTGCAGATTCCCAGTGAGCATCCCATACACCACACACATTCTGATCATAGCAGCGACACCCAGAAGCGTGTGTGTGTGCGTGCGTGAGTGATGCAGTGGTGCGGCGAATGTGTGTGCCTGCGTGTGTGAGAGAGATGGCAAACAGGCAGCTCCCCGGAAAGTGAATGAATAAAGAATATCATCAAATGGCAGCGCAGTGGTCGACACAAAGCGAAGCAGCCGGAACGTTCTAGAGCGGAAGTGTTCTCTTTTATAGAAGAAGGGGGGTCGGGAGGTCAGGTAGGGGGTAGGGGGTAGGGGAAGGGAGTAGGGAGTAGGGGTTAGGGGGTATGGGGGTAGGGGTTATTGGGGAACACTCTTCTTCTTCAAGTCTCTGGCACAGACGTTGCATCTTCGTTCCAAAGACCTCGGAGGGACTTGATTCTGACATCTCTGCATGCTCATATATTCTGTCTTTCTTGCTGTCCTTCAGTTCTCTCCTTCTTCCGATCTTCTTCCTTCAAACGTTTCAAACGTGGTTTCAAACGTGGCCATGGAGAATCTGTCTGAGCCTCGGCGCAAAATCTACCGGCCGAGAATGCGAAAGAACGCAAGAAGAAAATAGCCCAGAACGATAATTCTAAAAGGAAACTCCTCCTCTGGGGTGGGTTCCAATACCTCTCGGCCGTTCCTCCTCTCCTCCCCTAACCGCCCCCACAGACACATGCGCACGAGCCCCTCCGACTCAAGGCAAAGGAGAGGGCCGTTTACTAGGCCGTACGTCCTTCTGAGCTGCAACTGACGCTGAGGAACTTTATGAAAAGTCTGCACGCAGGAGTCCCTGTGTCTCAGACGGAGTCCGGCCAACCGCGGTTGCCAGATTTCTCAGTCGACATGTTGGCCTTTGCAGAAAACACTGGAGCCAATTCCGGTCTGCTTGAGGCCTTCTGGAAAGCCTA
>NW_028179704.1:0-7500 GCF_964030765.1 Micromesistius poutassou | reverse complement strand
CTGGACACGACCACCACCACAGCGCCCCAGGACCACTACGACCAATGCGCCCTGGACATGACCGCCACCACTGCTTCCGCTGACCACCACTGCGCCCTCACGCCGCACTCCGCTCAACCCCGCCTGCCCCCCAGTTGAGTTGCGCACATCTATGCGTCTTTCTGCTTTTACGCAGAAAGACGCGTGCGATTGGAGAGGTATGGAGCAGATTTGACGCGTAAAATGTCCGCATCTCTGGAGTGATGGCGCGGTGCCGTTCGGAGGACAGACCCCACATGCGTCGCTGTGCGTAATGGTGATGCCGAATTAAACGCGTAAATCTCATCAACAGTGTCGTCAAAGGGTTGTGTGATTTTTTATTTTTTTTAATGAACAAGTCGCGAAGATCAGTGTGTGGCGCGTCTAAAGCCTTTTTTTGTATTTTCCTACATGTTGAACAAGCTTTTCTATACACATCAAGAATAGTTCTCCATAGATTAGAGTCTCGGTTTAGAAAACAGCCTTTGAATGACATTTCTCAGCGCTGATTACATTTCTATTCAGATTCTAATGAGCTGGCCTCTCCGCGGAGGAACCACTGCGCTCCCGGGAGAACTGGCACCGTAAACGCAATGTAGAAAATGAAGCAAAGTAGCCTAATTAATAACCGTTAACAGTTAATGATGAATCACGGTGCACTTTTTTTTGTCATATTTTTTGGCTTGGGGCACTTTTAAAATAACCCCCAAAAAACAATATGACATATGGCTTGAGTATGTGTCAGTATGTGTGAGTATTGTGTATACTGTAAATGGTACAGTTAATATCAAGCAGGAATAAAGCCACCGTTTGTTTTCAAGTGAAAGAAAACTATTTTAATGCGACCTAATGCAGTCAGAATAATCATTCTTTGTTCAGATATTTTTGCCTTTTGTTTGCCAAGTAAAATTGTTTCTCCGCTAGAGAAGAGAGTAGAATAACACGAAGACATCTGGAATCAGGGATCCGGTCATGACAGTCGAAATGTGAGCGATACACAAGTCGATCCAAACTAATTTTTATTCCTCTCATAGTATAGTGTGTTGTCCAATACTCACCAGGAGGACTCAAATCCGGTAGATCTCTGTTTTCTCATGCACCGATAAGGGAGGCGAGTGCATGGGTCGGAACGAGGCAGGAATGTCTCCAACTCCCGACGGGGCTTGAGTCTCCCCTCTGTACCAAAAAACACGAGAGCAACTACTTTCCTAAGCTCAACTATTCCACAATCAGTCGGATTCAGGTCCGAGCGGAGGCAGGCTGCGTATATTCCAAGCCCAGGGGTTCACCGACGCGCACAAAGAAATCCCATTTAAATGCATATCCTTCGAAAAGATGTTGGAAAAACATTGCGCTGCCCCCAAAAACTTTGCTCCCTCCACCGAGTCCTTCTACAGGCACAACATGTCAGGGTTCCGCCGGCTGCAGCGCAAATCTCCACTAAACTCGAAAATCTGCTGAACTCTGAGCGGGACAAAAGCACACAGGGACAGATGCCCGACACCCAAACAGCAGATCCATCAGTACGCGGTCCCCTGCGTAAGAGCGTCTCGTCCCCCGACAATCCTCGTCCTGTTCTGAGTCGCTTTGTCAGGTTTACTCGATTTTTTTCCCCTTCTCTTTACGCCTCCACACACACACACACACACACACACACACACACACACATACACACGCACACACACATACACATACACACACACACACTACTGCCCTCCCTCCTCACTCTAGTGGGTGTTACTCTCCCCCCTGAAATCCGAGCCGCTTCCTGGCCGCTGTCTTTTTGGCTCGGCCCTCCTCCGCCAATCAAAGCGCAGCGTCCCGTGGGTTGTTTTTACGCGCTGACTAGAGCGCAGCGCTCAGCCCGCGGACTGCGGAGACTACGCGCGGTGACGCGGACACGACGCGTGCACACCGCCGCCTAGTGGTGGAGGAGGCAGGGGTAGAGCGTCGACACTGCTCTCCTCAGAGGTGTCCTTTACCCTGGGGACGCTATCCACCATGTCCACACCATTCCGCCGTGGCTGGTACCACTACCACTTTATCACTCTGCACATTACCACTGTTTTAGTTTCTCTTATCATTAATTACTTTATTTTATTTTATTATTATTTTGATCTTTGCTGCTACTTATTTGTACTTAAAAACTACTTTTTTCACTTTGTCTTGTATTGTTTCTGGCTGTTGAGGAACCAAGCCCAATATTTGTACTCTTGTGTACTGGTACAATAAGATGGAATAAAAGTCATTCTGATTCTGATTCTGATTCGGTCCCGTCACTTTTAAAGCATCATTGGTCAAACATTTTCAGACAAATGTACGTTGCTTTGGATAATAGCGGCTGCAAAATACCCTAAAAGTAAATCTAAATGAAAAATAACGTGCATGGAGAAATGTTAACCAAGAAATGGTAACATTTTGAGAATTGAGTTAATTTGCACAATACATCGTCCCAAGAAAGTGAGGAACTGACGCAGACGTATCGTCGACTCTGTCTCACTTCCTTTTGACACGCCCTTATGCCTCCTTCCTCTCGCCGAGATGATCTCTGACCCCAGATCATTCCCCCATTACCTCGTGTAAAATCACAAAACGTTAAAGCCAGTTTAAAAAAGGTTTTCTCACCCCCTTTGGTCCACACGTCTTCTCAGCACAACGTGACACCCCTGCCTCTCTTACGTTACACACAGAGAGAGAATGTGACGCCACTTCTGGGTTAAAACAGGGATAAGAATCGCTCTGCTAGGGCTCAGAACAGTTTGATACCAACTACCGAGAGATGTGTTATTTAGTTCTTCAGACGTCTCCCTGGGGGAGGTAGCAGGCCTCAGAGACTGAAGGAGGGGATCAAACAGAATCACAGATAGCTCTGGACTTCAGTTGTCTTATCGCTCTGTGATCTGCCTTTCTTCTAAACGAATAAACAAAAAGCATTTAATTTGTAGGAAATTTGGGGCTTTTATCTTCTCCTCCCCATGTTAAGAGTTTCAGGTCGAGATTTGATGTAAATTATTTTTGCCCATCCTTGTTCTTCTGAGATGTTTCAAGCTGACACCAGTTATGAATGGTTTCTTTTCCACATAGCGGACAAAACCATGTAAGGTTTTGTGAGTTTGTAGATAAGTCAGACACTACAAACATGGCCTTATTTGCCATTTCCGCCCAAGCCAAGACAGACCAAAGGTTTACCTGGGTCAATTAAAACCTGTAGGCGTGTGTTCGGGAGATGCTTCATGAACAACCTCCAGATCGTAACCTTGTCTACCTTATGTCTCTGAATAAACCACGTGTTGAACCTGCTATGCCCCTTTCCGAGTCTTAGCCCAAAACGACGATACCACAAAGATCAAATTAGTTTTTCATCAGGTTCCACTCTGACTAGAGATCATCCTGAACCGAAAAGGTGGACCTCCATGTCCAACGTCTACCTCTGCCCTCGCTGCAGCAACAACAACAGGACTCACAGAATGCTGACAGCACAGCCTAGGAAACCCTGACTCATTTACTAGCCCGCTACACATTCAAACACAACCTCCCTTACTCTCGGCAGCGTTTATTTTTAGTTGAGTTTCCGTATTTTTCCGTTTTCAGTCGAAACGTTTGAAAAAAAAAAGAGAATGGCGTCATCTGGTCCGGTCGGAGGAACCCAATGCTCCTGGGGATTTGTCTAGCTGTCCCTGTCCTTCATCATCTCCCTCTCTCTCTCTCTCTCTCTCTCTCCCCTATAAGTAGCCTATTCCCTCTTAATCCCACTTAGACGAGCAGGTCCCAGTGTGCACGCTGACGTCGAGGTAATGGAGTTGGAGGTAAAGAAAGCGACGAGGCTAATGGGTCCGCCGAAGGTGTCCATGGCGGACCCTCACAGTGGGGGGAGGTTTCTCGCGTCCAGGGAGCGGGGGAGAGCGAGGGAGAGCGAGGGAGAGCGGGGGAGAGCGGGGGAGAGCGGGGGAGAGAAGGGGAGCTTGGCTGTTATTAGGAATAATAGTTCAGTTGGACGGAGGACCCAAGAGTGAGTGAGGGGGGTTGGGGGGGTGGGGTATGGTTGGGGGGGTTATATAGTAATTAAAGCTAGCCCGCTAGCTTTAGCACCAGGTCTGCCTAGCCTTGTATAAGACTCCAGCCATTTTCAATGAGTAAAGATCATTTTAACAAATACTGTGGGGAAAAAAAAGATCTGCTTCTAAAATAAAAAAGTCTACGCTAGCTTTAGGAAACCCCCCTGCTGCTAATGCTAACTTGAGATACTCTTGACGTTAGCTAATCATCATCAACCAATCATAGCGCAGTATGCCTGGCTCCTGTCACATCACACCTCACCCCCAAGTCCACTTGGTTCTTCTTCTTTCACTTTCACTTCTCAGGTCAGTCATACTACAGCGTGATGTTCTAAAGTGTCATGGCGGTGGTGTACTGGGGCAGTTTATAGTATACTGGGGCAGTTAATGGTGTACTTGGGCAGTTCATGGCCCATGGGGTATTGCAAAGTGTTGCCAGGGCTGTGGTGTTGTTGTTGTCCACCATTAAAGGCATTTAAAGGCATTTTGTTTTATTGTACTAATATGGGACAGGGAGAGAGAAGAGAGAGAGAGAGAGAGAGAGAGAGAGAGAGAGAGAGAGAGAGAGAGAGAGAGAATAGAAGAGAGAGAGAGAGAGAGAGAGAAATATTTCATTTCTCTTTTCCCTTTTTCCTTTGTTTAATGTTGTAATTGCTTTGGCAAAGTAAAAGTTTATTTTTCAACTCAATAAAGCTCTTTTGAATTGAAGTGAATTTGAATAAATTGAGGGAGAGCAAGGAAGAGAGAGAGAGAGGGAGAGAGACTCTTACTCACATACACCAATCCATTACAGATGAGCGGGGCCCTGGCAAGAGAGGGAGAGAGAGAGAGAGAGAGAGAGAGAGAGAGAGAGAGAGAGAGAGAGACATAGAGGGAGAGAGAGAGAGTTCCTCCTGACTATAGTATGAATTCAGAGGAACAGAACAGGCTTGCAGTCTGTTATGTTCTGTGTGTCTTTTGTCCTTTTGTTCCTGTGTCGCCCCTATAGATCTCAGTATCTCCCTGCCCGCGTGCATACTGTATGTTCACCATGGAGGAGCAGGAATATAAGTCCCCTTTCTTCTCCCATCCATACAGCACAGTATAATTAAAACATCAAGAGTTTGTGGTGAGCGTGATGGAGGGGGGGAGGGAATGTGTGTGTGTGTGTGTGTATGTGGGGGGGGGGGGGGGGGGTTGACTCATATCCTGTCCAAAATATGAACCAAATGCGTTGGTGGTGGTGGTGGTCGCAGCGAGCTCTCCTCAGGGTTTAATCTGAACCATATCCAGTATGGATGGACGTGTGGGGGGCGGGTGGGGGGGGGGGGCTCACACAACCACACACTGACGGCTATAAACAAAATGGAGGTAGTGGGAGGGGGAGGGGGGACGTGTGGGGTCGGAGAAAGTAGAAGTATGTATGAGTGAGTGAGTTGTGTGTTTGTGGTGGAGCGGGGGGGGTGGGGGGGGGGGGGGGGGGGGGGGGGGTATTGTGACGTGTTGACGGTACGAAGGAGGAGGGAGGGGGGGTGGGTTGTGGTTTTATTGTGTAACCACAGTTTCAGTCATTACCCATCATCCATGGCGTCTCATCCAAGATGTCCTCTTTAACTCCATAACTGACATTAGCAGAGTTGTAGAGGTAATTAACCGTTCAATTCTCTCCCTATATCCTCTCTCTCTCTCTCACTCCCACTCTCTCTCTCTTTCTCTCTCTCTCTCTCTGTCTATCTCTCCCTCTCTCTCTCTTTTTCTCTCTCTGTCTCTCTCTCCCTCTCTCTCTCTCCCCCCCCTCACCCTCTCCCCCTCTCCTCCCCTCTCACTCCCTCTCTCTCTTTCTCTCTCTCTCTCTCTCTCTCTGTAACCTGTGTAGCAGGTCTCCCCCTGTGTATTTGTTTCTCTTGTGTCACTAATAAGCCTGAATACGAGGGATTGGCATGGTCATCCAGAGTGGTTGCCATAGCAGCTCGACATTGCTGCTCGCCTCATCCCAAGAAGAGGACCCGAGCGCGAGGGAAGCAACCCCTTCCGTTTTCCCCACAGTTGGATTTGTATGTTTTTCAGGATATTCGTTATTCAGGATACAATGGGAAACAGCCGGAACGCAACGCAGAACAGAGAGGTCTGCCCGGGGCCAAGAGCACGTCTGCCTCGCTCAGACGTGAGTGGCACCATTACAACAGAAGAAGCAGAGTCTGAAGGAGTTCCAAGGTGAAGAACTCACCAGACACGGAGTGGAACTGACACATTTATCTCTCTCAATGAACTGAGGGATCTGGGGGATGGATAGAGGATAGACCCTGCTGTTACCGAGGAGAACGTTCTCATTCTCTCAGTCTAGCTCTTCTTCATTTAACACCGCCTCTCAATTTTTGTCAATTTTCTAACACACACACACACACACACACACACACACACACACACACACCACACACACACACACAGACACACACACACCGCACACACACACACACACACACACACACACACACACCACACACACACACACACACACACACACACACACACACACACACACCACACACACACACACACACACACACACACACACACACACACACACACACACATACGCATTCACAAGCTGCCCAGTCCATTGTCTTCCTAGAACAGGTGACTTCATGGTCTGACTCATGCGATCGCTCCTGGACCCCAGCCAACACGGTTCTGGTGTAAAACGTGTCATTCCTGTCTTCCCCTCAGACACTTCCCGCCACACTCCTTAGCTAGATTCAGCCCATCACCATTACAGCTCAGAGGGCTGGGGGAGTCACTTCACAGCCTGGGTCTCTGCAGAGTACAGATAGGTGGTTCCACCGGGGCTGGTGATGGGTTAGATATTAGCACCGACTGCTGTGGACCCCCAACATGCTCTGTTAGGAGCCACGGGGAACTGGTTAACATTACATGAACAGAACCCCCCCGCTGGTCATTTCCCAGAGACGGCAGCAGTTTTAAACAATAATCCTGAGGTGCTCTCTCTCTCTCTCTCACTCTCGCTCGCTCTCTCTCGCTCTCTCTCTCTCTCTCTCTCTCTCTCTCCCGTTTCTCTCTATCTCCTTTCTCTCTCTCTCTCTCTCTCTCTCTCTCTCTCTCGCACTCTCTCTCTCTCGCACTCTCATTTCTCTCTCTTGCTTTCTTTCACTCTCTCGCCTTCTCTCTCTGGTCTCTGGTCTCTGGGCTCTCTCCTTCTCTCTCCCTCTCTCTGTTATCCTTCCCTGCTCTTCCCAGAAGGTCTGTCAGCAGCCATCGTGACGGTATGATGTGGCCTGATGTCATTGTCATCCTCCCTCGTCTCCCTCACCAGCTCTGACCACAGTTGGGGACTTTCTCAAAGACTCACTCTCAGGGCAGCTGGGCCCTGGTCACAGCAACTCCTCAGCACATTGGGACCACATGAACCAGAGAGTGTGTGTGTGTGTGT
>NW_028179705.1:0-13694 GCF_964030765.1 Micromesistius poutassou | reverse complement strand
TCTGCTAAGCTGGTGTAGTCATGACACAAACCATTCAAATGAACACAACCATTATGAGCTTTAGTTTATTCTTATAAAATGTAATTTCCTTTGTAGCCGATGTTTGTACAGATCTCCCAATGGACTTGGTAAAATATGCTAATTTAAAATATCAAAATTCACCAAAAAGTACATTTGTCATACTAAGAGCAGCTCAACGACCAGTGTTTAGAGTTGCAAGCTCATTGCTCTCAAAGACAAGCATGCATGTACCAATCCTTTATTTTATTGGCGCAAACCAAGACAATGCAAAAATTGCATTGGAATAATAATTTAGATAAAAAGATCGCACAAACCAGGCCACCATCAACAGCGGCCTGCACAAAGGGGCAAGGTCAGAGATTAATCAAATACATAAATTGCACACAACTACATTGCACAGAGTCCATAAATCAGTCAAACTGCAAACAGCAGTAAACAAGTTTCAAATGTAGTATAGAAAGTGGAAAAGGAAATACTAGCTAAATGGGAGAGTAGTAGTGCCGAGTAGGCATTGTGTACCAGTTAAAATCCGTAAGTACAGCATCAAAGCCAAGACTAAACCTTAACACATCCAGTCATCGTCAGTCTCTGGTCTATGACAAGAGAATAAGTGCCTGTACTTTACTCTGTGGAAGTCTCTTCGGGCGACATGGCAGGCTTAAGACCTATGCAGCTTCCAAGTGTTTTTTGTGGTTTTATGGAGGGCAGCAACACCAACATCTGCAGGAGGTGATGTGCCGTTCTTCAGAATGAGAGGCATCGATTGCCCAGGGTTTGACGTGACCGTCAATCCTACAAAAAGGGTGTCTTGGCAAGAATACACGTTTCTGGCAAATTCGAAACTGCAGCGGCTGTTAATTTCTTCAACCTAATTGACGTCCTTTACCTAGAAAATAACGATTGACAAAGGCCAGTAGGCTATACGCAATTACCGTGTGTTGTGATGTGTCTACCCCATCACTTATGTAATCCATGGTTCATTCGTTTTTTTGAAGAGATTTTTTAACCAACTACAGTGGAAGGCTTTACAGATATGGCCGAAGGCTGTTCACTGTCCAACACAACATGGCCAGTTATTCATTTTCCAGTTGATCCATTTTGTTGACAGAGCTCCATTTTTCCAGCGTTCATCAGTGAGGAAGGCATGGTTTAGTTAAGTCCGTATAGTCAGTCAGCTTGCTTGGTCGACCCCAGCCAATACAAAACGTGCAACGCTGCACTCGAAACAAACTGCAATCCGCAAAGCAGTGTGGACTGCAATAGTTAAGTGCTTGAAAAGTTAGAAGAGAAAGAAAATGAATATTGAGCATGCATGTGGGGGAGATGATAGGACCGTTAATGCATGCGGTGCAAAAGTCCACAACACGGCTCACCTGAAGCCAACAGACCAAAGCACCTCAACAAACTTGTCACAGAAACGTGGAAGACCTAGGCTACTCACTGCGGTGATCCTCGGTGAAGCTTCCCCGCTGGTGGCCACCTTTTCCAGATTGTTCAAAAGTAGGCTACACAAAACCAAACAGAACAATCAGCAGGTCAAAGTTTCGGAGCGAAGCTAGAACACCTATTATCTAGATGGCCAATTACGCTGCACTCTACATCAGTTTCGCAGTCCAACGCCAAATAAATTAAAGACCAACATTTATAGGGTGCGTGGCACGCTTGAACTCAATTAAGAGCTAATGACAAGGAACGCTCTGCGATTGGCTGTAGACGAGTAGCCCTCATCGGCATATTTAATAATGTCTATTTTCCCATGGCTAAACCATTTGATTTGCCATCTCCCAAAGATCTGGAATTTAAGTAGGCCTAAGGTTTAATTAGATTCTCAACGGCTTCTGGTCTATCAAATATAGCCTTATATCACACACCTTTATTTGAAACCAGTAGGCCTAGTCAGAGTCAGTAGCCTATCATACTGGTATGCCAAGGTATGCCACTGAATCTGTAAATCTTTGGAAAATATAATGCGCAGGAGAATAGTCCATAGTAGGCCGCTTTAGATTTTAGTCTAATGCGTAAAGAGCTCGATGTCGGGAAATAGTTTAGGACTTTATTTATATACCTACAGATTTAAAAATAATACACAACTGATTACATATATTATTTAAAGGTTGAAAACCTAGCTTCCATTTCCTTTCATACCTGCAGTGCCATGGGATGCGTTCTAAACTTCTGTCGGAGATGGTGGCATCAAGTACAAGCCTATACAAATTTGGTTTGATAAGAGTTCCTTTTCGACAGCAGGGGGATGTAATAAAAACAAACCTAGGCTAAGCCTAACTAGATTAATATCTGAGCTACCGATTTAAAGCTGTACATCCAAGTCAAACAACACACACTTAAACAACTATATATTTCCTTGCAATATCATTCAATATTGATGTTGTAAACTCTATAGGAGATCTATTTATGGGGATGAACGAATCCCAGCGACAATCCTGCGAGACAATTTTAGCAGGTTCGTGTTAATGTCGCCATCTGGTTGCGGAGAGTATTTTGACAGTTAGATTGACTAAACGGGGCCCCATGCGACATTCTTGTCTAAAATGTTGTAAAATTGTAGGGATACAGCGGCTTGCATGGTACTGTGTCCATCCATTCATACCTACTGATTACCTAAACATGTACGTTCTGTCCTTGCTTTAATATCCTGCCACAAAATCCTAAAAGGACAGGAATTATGACAACAAAAAATAATTGACACAATGACAATATATAAAAACATATATTTATTTTTCTGTTACTGCTGGTTAACTTGATTTGACAGTAAAATGGAATCGGGCCAGGAGATATACATCATGTACAGTTTGCGACTGACAAATGAAACAAAGTACTGTATTCACTGTCACTGCACAGCAACACTGGTACAAATCGATGAACGCGGATGTGTTTTAAAAATGGTGCCCACACTTCCAACATGACCTCTCTTCAAAGTGGTTTGACTCCTGGATTGAGGAGGGTAAATATCTGTACAATAGGCCTACGGTGTCCAACGATTGTCTTTTCCATGTTAATCATTTCACTCTTTGTTTTAGGGACAACTGCACTTTTCCTTCTCTCATAACCGCTACAATGGAGGAGAGTAAAGTAAATGTTTGCTTTATTAAAATGGACTAATTCTACTTTAGTCTCTCTGGCATAGAGGTGCTCTGTAGGACGTGATAAAATAGTGTGTATAGGTTAAAATAGATAAGATTGGAGCATATATATATATTTATATTTGTATAAAGGCTTAACATCTTTACAAACACAAGGACAGCAACCAGTGCCATCCACACACACACACACACACACACACACACACACACACACACACACACACACACACACACACACACACACACACACACACACACACACACACACACACACACACACACACACACCTTAACGAAACAAACCCTTTGCTGAGTCACAAAATCCCATGCTTGCTTTATCTCAATTCACTTGTCACACTCAAGTTGTTACCAACAGAACCCTAATTCCAGAAGTCCATTTGCCTCACTGTGATTCTGCTAATGTATATAACTAATGTCAGAGGACGGATATCATGGCACATGTAAGAAAAAATCAAAGAAAAGAAAAAAATAAGAGAAAAATGGTTTTGTAAAAACTTGCTGTGTTTTTTTATTTACACAGCTCTGATGCTCTTTTTGACAGATGGCTCCTCATGTTTGATTTACAAAACCTTGTGAAGACGAACCACTTGATATTCCTGTCTGGCAGACACATCTCGCATCTCACACCTGGAGCTGATAATAGGGACATGCTATTTGGCTGTAGCATGTGGGTACACTGAAAGCAAACACAGTAGGATTTGGCATGCCATTGGCTGGATCATACAGGAAGTAAAAGACAAAAGGGCGGTACAGAGTGGAAGCGTTGCTTAGTGGTTGGTTAGTTTCACTGGAGGGGCGGGTTCTTAAGGCTGTGTTTGTAAAGTGTTTCCGGCGCCTAGTGGTTGAGATTAGAGCAGGCTTTGCGATGCCATGTGAGAGAGGGGGTAATAGTCCAGGGAAATAGTTCTGAATGTTTTATTTGTTCTCTCTCCTTCAAGGTCTTGCCCAAAGACCACAGTCCATCACGTACAGTTTAGTCTAAACTAATCAAAAGCCAGTTCCTCCAATGAAAGGGAACATCTCTCAGTTGTTCTCTTTCTCTCTCTCTCTCTCTCACACACTCTTTGGCTCTCAGATAAACTTTGATGTCTGCAATATAAATGTCCCATCAGGGTTTGTCAGCGTAACTTGATGGATTTGTAAATGCCATCAACAGACTGGTATTGTTAGAAATCACAGAACAAAGTCGAAAGAAAATCAAAACCAAAACAATTAAAACATCCCCCACTCCCTGAAGCATGCCAGACTGTGTCCAAGCCATTGTTGTAACATTGAATCCCAATTTAGTTTACATCCTTAACTGCGACTCTGTCTAGAAGACATTTCCGTCATTTTATGTGCCACAAGAAATTAAAAAGGACACGTAAAGATTTGTAAAATGCTTCATGGTGTACTAAAAATAACAACATACTGTAAGATCCATAGGTAATACACAGAAAAATAAAAAATAAAAAACATTGCACACATTGCAACAAAATGTAAAATCCATGGTTTGTTTTGTGCCATTTGAGCTTGGAAAGGACGATTAAATGGGTTTACACATACTGTCAACTGTGCGATCAGATTGTGTAAGGGGCAATGTTTGCAAAAGAACAATAAATACGACTGAAGAAATCTACATTTGTGTTTTTTGCAACTAAAACTGCTTGTCACTGAAATACTACATACTGTAGGTAAAAATGCCAAGATTTGATTTGAAAATACTTGAATATAAGTTCCAAGTGGACTGTGGAAACCTAATGCTGTTGGCATGGTAACCTAATGCTGTTGACATCAACAGTGGGTGACTGAGCAATTTACGTTAGATGTGATGAAAAAAACTACGTGACCTTGACTGGCTTCTAGTGACCTTGAGCAATTGAGTCGCAATTGTGTGTGGGATTCTTTGGCTACTTTATAATTGAATGGTCAAAGTTCACAGTTTGTCCTTTGTGCTTTTCCTGGCGCATGCACGGGAATCATGGTCTAAAATATTGAGTTACATCTCACCGGTTGCATCTAAAACCCTCCTCATATTAAACGTTCCACCTGCTCAAACCTCTCTGATTTGCTACATCACACAGGACGTTTCTTCACGGCAAATGAATGTAAACGACAAATACACCCTTGGCTGCGTGAGTACACAGCACAAACCAATGACTCTGTTCAGTCTTGATCCTTCCCGCAGCCGGCACCTCGAACAGGAGAGGTCTATTGGATACACAGCCTGTTCCTGCACGATTCATTTATGTAACGCCTTACTGTCTCGCAGGGCTTTGAGCTCGAAACCTCAAGCACCCCCCAGGGCAGTGCACTTTGATCAAGGATTGAATAGCAGACAGCTTAAGGCTGTAGGTGTCTCTGCATCTTAAGCACCCTGCACACAGGGCTATCAAACCGCATGGTCGGGCTGCATGGACTTCACAGTGTCCCACAACGGGTCGACGCCTCGTTGCATTCTGTTTTGGACTTCATTTCTTGACTGTTGATGACAACCTCCATTTTGGGTTTATTTGTTCCGCTGTCAGGTGGGGGGAGGGGGGGGGGGGGGGGAATTGGCAAGCACAGCCTGCTTACTGTCAACTCACGTAACACGTTCCACCATGGAAAGATAGAAACGACTGAAAAGGCAGAAGAAACCAGGCTGACTCATAGGGGATCCGAGGGGCCAGAGACGTACACGACTAGGCCGGATATTAGCCTTCATCAAGCGCACGCACGCATAGACACACACAAACACACACACACACACACACACGCGCGCCCGCACGCACGCTCGCACACTCCAGAGGGGTGGCGGTGGATCTGTTGCCATAGCGACGGCCCGACTTCAGAGGCTCACAGCGGCTGCGACTGGGTGAGGTGGAGCGTGTGGGCGAGGTGGTGGTTGGGGGCTTGGCCGTGGGAGACGTGCGGCGGCGGCTGGGGCTGGGGCGGGCCCTGGGGGGCAGCCTGTGGGCGGGGCTGGTCCTGGGGTGCGGCCTGGGGGTGGGGCTGCTGCAGGATGTGCACCACGCGGCTCAGCGTCTCGGTGGAGGCGAACGCCAGATACTGGCAGCACAGCCAGTCCTCCAGACTCACGCCGCTGCCCGTGTCCAGCGAGCGCTCGGCGAACTTGATCATCATCAGAGTTCTCTTCAAGTCCAGCCAGTTCTGCAGCGTGGTCTCGCGCTGCTGCCCCGCGTCGCTCCCCGCCGCGGGCTGTGTCGCGGCGGCGGCGGCGGCGGTGGAGCCCAGCGCCTGGAACAGGTCCTCCCGGGGCCCCCAGAGCAGGCACTGCAGGCAGGCGCGCGCCTCCACCATGCGGATCCTCTCGGAGGGGTTGACGGTGAGCAGCAGGCTGGCCAGCTGCTGCAGGCCCTGGGAGTAGAGCGAGCGCAGGGGCAGCGGCGGCAGGTCGTCCCAGGTGTACTCCCGCTCCTTCAGCTCCGGCGTCTCCTCGAAGGGGTTGGGCCGGTGCAGCATCTCGTAGATGAGGATGCCCGTCTGGAACTCGTCGCACTTGCGGTACTGCGTGGCGGTCACGATCTCGGGCGCCAGCCGCGACTGGTCCCGCAGGGTGCCCGCGTCGCCGGCCGCCAGGCGGCTCTTCTGCTTGGCCTGGGAGAAGTTGCTGATGATGAGGCGGGCGGGGCAGGTGGCGTTCGCGTTGCCGTTGGCGGTGTTGCCGGGACTAGCCCCTCCGCCACCACCACCACCACCACCACCACCACCCGCGGTCCCTTGGTTGTTGTTGGGTTCCGTGGGCTCCGCGGGGTGGGCCGGGGAGCCGGGCAGGCAGTGCACCAGCAGCAGGTTCTCCAGACGCAGGTCGCAGTGCGTGACGTGGTGGGGCTTCATGTGCTCCAGGCCGGAGCACAGCTGCAGCAGCAGGAGACACACCTGCCGCTCGTACAGCTCCGGGTTGCGGGCGTGGCGGGACACGCCCTGACGGACGAAGTCGGCCACCGTCTGGAAGGGCACCTCCCGCGTGATGACCACCACGCGGCTGCGTAGCGAGCCCCGCGAGTTCACAGGAGGCGAAGGCTCGTCCGGCCTGCCGTCCGCCGCCGCCACCGCCGAAGGCCTAGCATCCGGTGTCCTGTTTGCGGCCTTCCTCTTCTCATCCTCCTTCTCCCTTTGTCCTTCTTCATCTTCCTCTTCTCCCTGTCCTTCCCCCTCGTCCTCGTCCTCCTCGTCCTCCTCTTCGTCCCCCCCCTGGGTCTCCTCCCAGGGCAGCAGGCGGGCGGGGACGTCGGCCAGGAAGTGTCCACAGTCCTGCTGGATGTTGAAGTGCAGCGCCAGGCTCTGCCGCACCGCCAGGCTGTGGAAGAACTGCTGCTGGGTCTCCTTCACTTTGCTCCGGCAGATCTAGAGGAGCGAGGGGGGGCGACAGAGAGAAACGCAGACACAGAGATGGATGGTAGGTTCAGGGAGAAAGGGCAGGAGATAATTTGTCAACAAGGCCGAGATTGGGTGACGAGACAACGGTCCACCAATGGATTAAAGTGTTAGCTGTTGCACTGAAGCGCTAGCACGTGATGAGGCAGCCAGCCACCCGGCCTGTCACTTAGGTTATTCTCCGTTACTCTAAACTGTGGAGACAGGCTCTGAACCTCTAGGATTAGATCACAGAGGGGGGTCGCTCTAAACCTCACCCGGTCCAGAAGGCTCATGACCTACCATAGCCTATTGAGGCATCGTATGGTCGCGACTTGAATCTTAATGTGCAATCCAAGTATGCTCTATTTTATATGCGCTGGTTGTAAACTACCAATAAAGTTTCTGTGGTCATTCTGAATAAAATAAGGATGAAAATCGTTGGGATGTTAGTGCACGTGTTCAGTGCACGTGAGGCCTGACCTGCATGCACTGAGCTTGTTGCCATAGCGACCAACTTAATCATCCATCCTAATGAAGCCCACCTAGCACCCACAAAGTGTTTGATGCCCAGTGGGCCCAACAGATAAGCATCTGAATACTTCTCTAATGTGAGGCCTGTGTCGTGATGACTACGAGCAATGGTTTAATCATGTTTCAGGTTGAAAACAAGCCGAAACCAGGACACTTAAGAATTCATGGGGTAAACAACAAGCAACAAAAAACACATACGGTGAGGGAAACAACTGACAAACACAAATAACACATCAAAATCCTCAGGCACGGGGATGAGCGCCAAGCTAATCTAATAATAATAATTTGATAGTCAGGCAGGAAGTCACAGAACTGGGCCACATCTAAACAGGGGGTACTTTAAACTGGGCAGCTGGGTTTCAGCTGCGAGGCCGTCTTATTTATGGCAGAGTATCCGGAAAGAAATGGCCTTCTCTATGGGCATAGAATTGGGCACAATATTCTATTTTTAAATATCCACCAGCCTCATTACAGATATGGTGCTGGTTAAATAACTTAATTCCCCCAATCACGATTTGCGAACAAGTCAAGTCTATTTTGTTTGAATAGCCTCTTAATCATGGTGTCTCTAAATTATAGCCTCAAAGGCCTGCGCAGGCTCAAGGGCTGGTGTCTTACGTGACACCCCCTAACCCGGAGCCCTCTAAAGACACACGACCAAAAAAACTCAACACAATGCAAACAAAGCCCAAGAAATTAACCCAGAAGAGGGGATCCCTCTACACGCCTTCCAGGGACGGCTGGAGCTCGGAACGGGGGGGAAAAATAACTAAGCTCTGCCCTTCGCCCCTGGAACTCTCTCCCACTATTCATCTGTACTATAGTCTCTCCCCACCTTTAAAACCTCCATCAAAACTCACCTGTTCTGACTCGCCTATCCCACTTAACTTCACCCACCAGCCAATTTAAGGATTTTTTTTTTGTTTTTGTTTTTTGTTTGTTTTAACTATATTTGCCTGTTTTTGAATTGTATTTGCTTGTCTTAACTGTACGGCGACCTTGAGAGTTTTTGAAAGGTGCCCTGAAATAAATTGTATCATTATTATTATTAATCCCATGTCCCCATCCTCTACGGCTGAACGATTCCTCTTTGGCCCCACCCCCCCACCTATGTATTCACGGATCCCCCCTAAGGGGACCCCAGGGACTCACCTTGATGGCGTAGTTGACCAGGGGGTCCTTGGCGTACGAGGCCGTGTAGTAGACCGCGTCGCCGGCCTCGCAGCACGGCTTGCCGGCCGTCAGCCTGAAGTGGGACCAGCTGTCGACGCCGAAGCGCAGGTGGTCCTTCTGCCCCGCCATGAAGCGGTCCTCGCACCGGGCCGCCAGCTTCCGCAGCGTGTCCGTGTGGAGGCTGCGGATGCGCCCCACCACCTCCTCCCAGCTGTCCATGCCCCGGTACAGGATGGGCACCTGAGGCTTGGAGGAGCCGCCCGGTCCGCCGCCACCACCGCCACGACCCGTCGTCCGGGCCCTCGCCGCCAGAGACTCTGCGCTCTTGCAGCTCCTCCTCTCCCGTCCGCCGGTGGCCGTGCCCGTGGGGGCCGGAGACACCAGGCTGTTGGCCGGACGTCCCTTGCCCGAGCCGGGCGCTGCCTGCGGCGGCGGCGGCCGTTCCAGGGAGTCCCCGCCGCTCTCGTGCTCGTGGAGGCGGTGGGGCTCGGAGCTCAGCGAGGAGCTCTGGCTGGCCGACTCCCAGGTGGAGTCCAGGTCGTACAGGGGGTTGGCCACGCTCAGGTTGGTGCCGCCCGGCTTGGCCTCGGCCCGGGGTCTCGCGCCGGGCGGCGGCGGCGCCAGCGGCTCCTTGCCCGCGAGGCCGGGTTCGGTGACGGAGCGCGGGACGGACTTCTTGGGCAGCGGGGGTGGGGTGGACTTGGGGAAAGGCTGCTCGGAGAGGCCGTCCAGGTCCAGCGAGGCCAGGGTGTCGTTGGAGGCTTTGAGGTTGCGAGGCTGTTTGAGGGGGATCATGTTGGCTCTGGATTGACCTGGTGGGGGAGAGAGGAGGAGGATCAAGTCATCAATTTAGCATCGTTCCAATCCAAACTTGTATAACTTGTACAGGCACAAAAAAATGAAACCGACCAGGCAAATGTGACCTGCGAACACAATCTCAAAACATTAGCATTACTTTGGATTCTCCTATGAATATCGCCCAACGGTCATCCTTGGTTGGAAGAGACGGAATTGCCACAGCTACAGCAGTGCAACCACTTTTTGCATGCCTCCAGCTCTCAAATCTTCACTAGTTTCTTCCTGCTTGCTTATCCACACTCGTCTGATGGCTTACTGGCTCCTCTAACGAGCTGCACATATGAGAGGATGAAAACAGGTCTGCCTCTCTCCCCCCCCCTCTCTCTCTCCACACACTTGGTGGAGGGAGGGTGGGTGGGGGAGGATCTCGAGCTCAAGACAGGGAAGGTTGCCCGTCTTATCTGGCGCTGCCTGCCGGCCAGCTTAAAGTACCGTCATGGTAGATGATCCTGTCTGGAGGGAGGAGTGACTTGGGAGTTCTTTGGAGGGGGGCCCAGGAATGACATTTCACCCTAGACATGCCTTGGAGCGCAGGGAGAGGATGAGGTTCACAAAGGGGGTCTCAACCAGATTTAAAAAGGGACAAAAAGTCCCTCTCTTTGTGTGATCGGGAATTTGATCATCTCCCTGTTTCGGTGTCAACCAGGAGCCGGCGCACAAGGACACACGAGACAGCAGCGCTTCTTAAGCTCTGCAGCTCACAGGGAAATCCCCTGGTTGCTTCGGAAGATTGGACTGAGAAAGGGGCTCCCGTTCGCAGACCACGCCCCTTCAAATCAAGGCTTCTGAAAGTTGACATCAGGGGTACTCAGACTACATGCAATGATGTCCCCTTGAGCAGAACCTCTAATCCTTACATTATATATTATACCCTTCATTCATGCCGTGCATCGAAAAAGTTAAATGCAAGTCACTTGAGATAAGAGCATAGGCGTAAACGTGATTAAGCCTGCGAGCAGTACTTATACTGTGGATATGTAAATATATACAACCAAAATATGTTTAAAATATAGACACCAGTCAACAGAGTGAGACGGCTGTCCAAATAGGAAAAAACACAAATTGGAAATAGTAAATTCCCATCGCTAAACAAGCATTGGGTCAGGGTAGCCTCGTGGCTAGCTTGTGACTAGCCAAAAAGGTACTGGGTTCGATCCCCTGTCCTCCACACAGCCTACCTGTAGCCATCCTAGCGCAAGACGCCACAAGCCTGCATGCAGATTTAAAACATGCATCTCAAATCACTTAGTTGCCTTGGACGTAAGCATCTGCTAAATAACTAAAATGTCACTACACAGTAAGTAGTAAATTCTCCCTCATGCAGAGTCTACATGGGCTTCCTCTTGGATTAGAGGGAGAGGAGTTGGGGACGAAGGGAGTGAAGGAGTGGTGGGGAGAAGTAAACACGTTCTGTCTTATCCTCCCCTGGAGAGAGTGTGTTTAGATGTGTTCCTCCACCAATCTGTGTTAATCCATCGGAGTAGTATGAGTGTTTTTCGCTCATCCTGCTGCAGGGAGAGCAGCAGGCGATGGGTGCTCGACTTAGCGGCGTTACGCAACAGATTCCCTCCCCAAGTATCAGGGATATGATGGTGGAAGAAGAGAGAGGAACATGTTGGACAGGGAAAGCCAAGGTAGAGTGAAACATGTGTGCAGGTGACCATTTTTAACAAATCAATAAATATAAATTGGGATTGATTCATTGTATTCTTTTTTTTTGGGCTTAATGCGTCCTTGAAACTAGACGTTGTTCTATGTTGGCCTCGTTATTTGCTAGCGCCTGTGTGGGTGATCCATTAAAAAAGACAAATATGTCTAGACATAAAAAAGAAATGATGATTTTGAAACAAATCTGGTTTATTGGAAATAAATAGCTCACCATATTTCAAAGTCATAAATATTTTATTCCTGCAAAAGACTGCTGCTTCTGAGGGCTGTTTGGGATAAACACCATCGCCATGAATCTTTCCCCCCTCATTTGAGGGGAGTAAAAACAACACTTTGAGTGGGGGGGGTTTGTTATTCCGTCGTACACGGTGCACATTTCCTTCAGCTCACTCCAGAGTAAATCTTTGATGACTTGCCATGAGGTAACAACAGAGAAATATCTCCCCGCCTCTACTTCAAAGAACCACACAGCATGTTGTATGGATGTCTCTCCAAAGGGGACATCATCTTCAAAGTGTTTCTATGATTCCGTCTTTCAACATTAGTTAACATTAGTTACGACGGTTTGAGATCAATCAATCATGGAACTTTAATCACCGTAGGACACGTTCATGTCACTTTATACGTGCGGTTATCATGATCTTCAATCTTTCAAGAACCCTAAAGGCCCTGACACACCAACCAGATTAATGGTCGTTGGTAGAAAAGGCAGTCGGACCGATTTGGTCATGGCCGATTCAACATGTGCAATTGGCTGAAAAGAACACGCCTTGAAAAAGATCACTGATGGCTTTGACGACGGCCGATCGCACAGCACACACCAAACAGACTCAGGTCACCGCGCTCACTAGCCGACGACCGATAATATGGTTGGTGTGTCAGGGCCTTAACAATTGTCCTATTGGCACACTGCCCATGGATAACACAAAATAAACACATCTAAAATCAGAATAACTCCCTATGGGTTCAAAAGGACGGACTCCCCCATCTCCAGAGGGATGAAGAGGACTCCTCACCTAATCCCTCCCAAATCTACTGGGGATTAAGGAGCTAATTGCACTCTCGGCACCTCGCTGTTTGGTGGCACACAGGCAGCGAGTATCTCTCACAGAAGGCTGCTTCTGGATGGCTCAATCGATCCAACATCGATTTGAAATGGAAACAGACAACACAAACCACCACCAGGGAATCAAATTAATTCAGGAGCAATGAAACGGGCCCCCAGGAAGGCTCATCTAACAAGGAGTTACGCATTTCATCCCAGAATTGATTGAAAACTTTTCATATGCTTTCTGTATTGAAAAAAGACAATTTGTAAAACTACTGATTGATTTAGTTCTAGTCCGCTTTCTAGTCTCTAAACAGCCATCTCCCTACTCCACTTGGTATCTCTTCTCCATTTATTCATATTGATTCTACAATTTGAAATCTTGGCACAGTTCAACTCCATTTCCAGATCATTACATTGTGGACGATGGTGAGGTCTTATCTCACTGTGTGGTGCAGTGACACCGCCACACTAACCACAGCACAGTTCACTATAAGAGCACATCCTCGCATCAACCAGTCACAGACAGCTCTGTCTCCACTGTTAATACACTACACACTTTTTAACATACAAAGCAAACTATTGTGAAACACAAATAGAGAGAGCGAGAGAGACAGACACAGTGCGAGAGAGAGAGAGAGAGAGGGAGAAACTGTGAGATCTCACCAGGGGTGTCTGGGATGAGATTGAGGATGGCAACTGAGGAGATGTGACTGATCGAGAAGAGATAGTGAGAGAGAGGAAAAAGGTAAGTGTGTGCGTGTGTGAGACAGAGAGGAGTGACAGCAGAAGGAGGTAAAGTTGCAAAAGCCTACCTTAGTGCTGCTCAACGCTTCAAAGTACTTCAAATGTTACAGGGAAACATTCTCTCTCCCCCTCTCTAACTATCTCTTCCTTCTTCCTACCGCAGCAGTAATGCCAACACAGACAGG